>NC_091390.1:290697-490697 GCF_038502225.1 Cherax quadricarinatus
GTTGCTGTGTCCCCTTGTTGTTGTGTCCCCTTGTTGTTGTGTCCCCTTGTTGTTGTGTCCCCTTGTTGTTGTGTCCCCTTGTTGTTGTGTCCCCTTGTTGTTGTGTCCCCTTGTTGTTGTGTCCCCTTGTTGTTGTGTCCCCTTGTTGCTGTGTCCCCTTGTTGTTGTGTCCCCTTGTTGTTGTGTCCCCTTGTTGTTGTGTCCCCTTGTTGCTGTGTCCCCTTGTTGTTGTGTCCCCTTGTTGTTGTGTCCCCTTGTTGCTGTGTCCCCTTGTTGTTGTGTCCCCTTGTTGCTGTGTCCCCTTGTTGTTGTGTCCCCTTGTTGTTGTGTCCCCTTGTTGTTGTGTCCCCTTGTTGTTGTGTCCCCTTGTTGTGTGTCCCCTTGTTGTTGTGTCCCCTTGTTGTTGTGTCCCCTTGTTGTTGTGTCCCCTTGTTGTTGTGTCCCCTTGTTGTTGTGTCCCCTTGTTGTTGCGTTGTTGTTGTTGTGTCCCCTTGTTGTTGTGTCCCCTTGTTGTTGTGTCCCCTTGTTGTTGTGTCCCCTTGTTGCTGTGTCCCCTTGTTGTTGTGTCCCCTTGTTGTTGTGTCCCCTTGTTGTTGTGTCCCCTTGTTGTTGTGTCCCCTTGTTGCTGTGTCCCCTTGTTGCTGTGTCCCCTTGTTGTTGTGTCCCCTTGTTGTTGTGTCCCCTTGTTGTTGTGTCCCCTTGTTGTTGTGTCCCCTTGTTGTTGTGTCCCCTTGTTGTTGTGTCCCCTTGTTGCTGTGTCCCCTTGTTGCTGTGTCCCCTTGTTGTTGTGTCCCCTTGTTGTTGTGTCCCCTTGTTGTTGTGTCCCCTTGTTGTTGTGTCCCCTTGTTGTTGTGTCCCCTTGTTGCTGTGTCCCCTTGTTGTTGTGTCCCCTTGTTGCTGTGTCCCCTTGTTGTTGTGTCCCCTTGTTGTTGTGTCCCCTTGTTGTTGTGTCCCCTTGTTCCTGTGTCCTTTTGTTGTTGTGTCCCCTTGTTCCTGTGTCCTTTTGTTGTTGTGTCCCCTTGTCGTTGTGTCCCCTTGTTGTTGTGTCCCCTTGTTGTTGTGTCCCCTTGTTGTTGTGTCCCCTTGTTGTTGTGTCCCCTTGTTGTTGTGTCCCCTTGTTGCTGTGTCCCCTTGTTGTTGTGTCCCCTTGTTGTTGTGTCCCCTTGTTGTTGTGTCCCCTTGTTGTTGTGTCCCCTTGTTGTTGTGTCCCCTTGTAGCTGTGTCCCTTGTTGTTGTGTCACCTTGTTGTTGTGTCCCCTAGTTGTTGAGTCCCCTTGTTGTTGTGTCCCCTTGTTGTTGTGTCCCCTTGTTGTTGTGTCCCCTTGTTGTTGTGTCCCCTTGTTGTTGTGTCCCCTTGTTGTTGTGTCCCCTTGTTGTTGTGTCCCCTTGTTGTTGTGTCCCTTGTTGTTGTGTCCCCTTGTTGTTGTGTCCCCTTGTTGTTGTGTCCCCTTGTTGTTGTGTCCCCTTGTTGTTGTGTCCCCTTGTTGTTGTGTCCCCTTGTTGTTGTGTCCCCTTGTTGTTGTGTCCCCTTGTTGTTGTGTCCCCTTGTTGTTGTGTCCCCTTGTTGTTGTGTCCCCTTGTTGTTGTGTCCCCTTGTTGTTGTGTCCCCTTGTTGTTGTGTCCCCTTGTTGTTGTGTCCCCTTGTTGTTGTGTCCCCTTGTTGTTGTGTCCCCTTGTTGTTGTGTCCCCTTGTTGTTGTGTCCCCTTGTTGTTGTGTCCCCTTGTTGTTGTGTCCCCTTGTTGTTGTGTCCCTTGTTGTTGTGTCCCCTTGTTGTTGTGTCCCCTTGTTGTTGTGTCCCCTTGTTGTTGTGTCCCCTTGTTGTTGTGTCCCCTTGTTGTTGTGTCCCCTTGTTGTTGTGTCCCCTTGTTGTTGTGTCCCCTTGTTGTTGTGTCCCCTTGTTGTTGTGTCCCCTTGTTGTTGTGTCCCCTTGTTGCTGTGTCCCCTTGTTGTTGTGTCCCCTTGTTGTTGTGTCCCCTTGTTGTTGTGTCCCCTTGTTGTTGTGTCCCCTTGTTGTTGTGTCCCCTTGTTGTTGTGTCCCCTTGTTGTTGTGTCCCCTTGTTGTGTTGTCCCCTGGTTGTTGTGTCCCCTTGTTGTTGTGTCTCCTTGTTGTTGTGTCCCTTGTTGTTGTGTCCCCTTGTTGCTGTGTCCTCTTGTTGTTGTGTTCCCTTGTTGTTGTGTCCCCTTGTTGTTGTGTCCCCTTGTTGTTGTGTCCCCTTGTTGTTGTGTCCCCTTGTTGTTGTGTCCCCTTGTTGCTGTGTCCCCTTGTTGTTGTGTCCCCTTGTTGTTGTGTCCCCTTGTTGTTGTGTCCCCTTGTTGTTGTGTCCCCTTGTTGTTGTGTCCCCTTGTTGTTGTGTCCCCTTGTTGTTGTGTCCCCTTGTTGTTGTGTCCCCTTGTTGTTGTGTCCCCTTGTTGTTGTGTCCCCTTGTTGCTGTGTCCCCTTGTTGTTGTGTCCCCTTGTTGTTGTGTCCCCTTGTTGCTTGTGTCCCCTTGTTGTTGTGTCCCCTTGTTGCTTGTGTCCCCTTGTTGTTGTGTCCCCTTGTTGTTGTGTCCCCTTGTTGTTGTGTCCCCTTGTTGTTGTGTCCCCTTGTTGTTGTGTCCCCTTGTTGCTGTGTCCCCTTGTTGTTGTGTCCCCTTGTTGTTGTGTCCCCTTGTTGTTGTGTCCCCTTGTTGTTGTGTCCCCTTGTTGTTGTGTCCCCTTGTTGTTGTGTCCCCTTGTTGTTGTGTCCCCTTGTTGTTGTGTCCCCTTGTTGTTGTGTCCCCTTGTTGTTGTGTCCCCTTGTTGTTGTGTCCCCTTGTTGTTGTGTCCCCTTGTTGTTGTGTCCCCTTGTTGTTGTGTCCCCTTGTTGTTGTGTCCCCTTGTTGTTGTGTCCCCTTGTTGTTGTGTCCCCTTGTTGTTGTGTCCCCTTGTTGTTGTGTCCCCTTGTTGTTGTGTCCCCTTGTTGTTGTGTCCCCTTGTTGTTGTGTCCCCTTGTTGTTGTGTCCCCTTGTTGTTGTGTCCCCTTGTTGTTGTGTCCCCTTGTTGTTGTGTCCCCTTGTTGTTGTGTCCCCTTGTTGTTGTGTCCCCTTGTTGTTGTGTCCCCTTGTTGTTGTGTCCCCTTGTTGTTGTGTCCCCTTGTTGTTGTGTCCCCTTGTTGTTGTGTCCCCTTGTTGTTGTGTCCCCTTGTTGTTGTGTCCCCTTGTTGTTGTGTCCCCTTGTTGTTGTGTCCCCTTGTTGTTGTGTCCCCTTGTTGTTGTGTCCCCTTGTTGTTGTGTCCCCTTGTTGTTGTGTCCCCTTGTTGTTGTGTCCCCTTGTTGTTGTGTCCCCTTGTTGTTGTGTCCCCTTGTTGTTGTGTCCCCTTGTTGTTGTGTCCCCTTGTTGTTGTGTCCCCTTGTTGTTGTGTCCCCTTGTTGTTGTGTCACCTTGTTGTTGTGTCCCTCTGTTGGTGTGTCCCCTTGTTGTTGTGTCCCCTTGTTGTTGTGTCCCCTTGTTGTTGTGTCCCCTTGTTGTTGTGTCCCCTTGTTGTTGTGTCCCCTTGTTGTTGTGTCCCCTTGTTGTGTCCCCTTGTTGTGTCCCCTTGTTGTTGTGTCCCCTTGTTGTTGTGTCCCCTTGTTGTTGTGTCCCCTTGTTGTTGTGTCCCCTTGTTGTTGTGTCCCCTTGTTGTGTCCCCTTGTTGTTGTGTCCCCTTGTTGTTGTGTCCCCTTGTTGTTGTGTCCCCTTGTTGTTGTGTCCCCTTGTTGTTGTGTCCCCTTGTTGTTGTGTCCCCTTGTTGTTGTGTCCCCTTGTTGTTGTGTCCCCTTGTTGTTGTGTCCCCTTGTTGTTGTGTCCCCTTGTTGTTGTGTCCCCTTGTTGTTGTGTCCCCTTGTTGTTGTGTCCCCTTGTTGTTGTGTCCCCTTGTTGTTGTGTCCCCTTGTTGTTGTGTCCCCTTGTTGTTGTGTCCCCTTGTTGTTGTGTCCCCTTGTTGTTGTGTCCCCTTGTTGTTGTGTCCCCTTGTTGCTGTGTCCCCTTGTTGTTGTGTCCCCTTGTTGTTGTGTCCCCTTGTTGTTGTGTCCCCTTGTTGCTGTGTCCCCTTGTTGTTGTGTCCCCTTGTTGTTGTGTCCCCTTGTTGCTGTGTCCCCTTGTTGTTGTGTCCCCTTGTTGCTTGTGTCCCCTTGTTGTGTGTGTTGTTGTGTCCCCTTGTTGTTGTGTCCCCTTGTTGTTGTGTCCCCTTGTTGTGTGTCCCCTTGTTGTTGTGTTCCCTTGTTGTTGTGTCCCCTTGTTGTTGTGTCCCCTTGTTGCTGTGTCCTTGTTGTTGTGTCCCCTTTTTGTTGTGTCCCCTAGTTGTTGTGTCCCCTTTTTGTTGTGTCACCTTGTTGCTGTGTCCCCTTGTTGTTGTGTCCCTTTTGTTGTGTCCCCTTGTTGTTGTGTCCCCTTGTTGCTGTGTCCCCTTGTTGTTGTGTCCCCTTGTTGTTGTGTCCCCTTGTTGTTGTGTCCCCTTGTTGTTGTGTCACCTTGTTGCTGTGTCCCCTTGTTGTTGTGTCCCCTTGTTGTTGTGTCCCCTTGTTGTTGTGTCCCCTTGTTGTTGTGTCCCCTTGTTGTTGTGTCCCCTTGTTGTTGTGTCCCCTTGTTGTTGTGTCCCCTTGTTGTTGTGTCCCCTTGTTGTTGTGTCCCCTTGTTGCTGTGTCCCCTTGTTGTTGTGTCCCCTTGTTGTTGTGTCCCCTTGTTGTTGTGTCCCCTTGTTGTTGTGTCCCCTTGTTGCTGTGTCCCCTTGTTGTTGTGTCCCCTTGTTGCTGTGTCCCCTTGTTGCTGTGTCCCCTTGTTGTTGTGTCCCCTTGTTGTTGTGTCCCCTTGTTGTTGTGTCCCCTTGTTGTTGTGTCCCCTTGTTGCTGTGTCCCCTTGTTGTTGTGTCCCCTTGTTGTTGTGTCCCCTTGTTGCTGTGTCCCCTTGTTGCTGTGTCCCCTTGTTGCTGTGTCCCCTTGTTGTTGTGTCCCCTTGTTGTTGTGTCCCCTTGTTGTTGTGTCCCCTTGTTGTTGTGTCCCCTTGTTGTTGTGTCCCCTTGTTGTTGTGTCCCCTTGTTGTTGTGTCCCCTTGTTGTTGTGTCCCCTTGTTGTTGTGTCCCCTTGTTGTTGTGTCCCCTTGTTGCTGTGTCCCCTTGTTGTTGTGTCCCCTTGTTGCTGTGTCCCCTTGTTGTTGTGTCCCCTTGTTGTTGTGTCCCCTTGTTGTTGTGTCCCCTTGTTGTTGTGTCCCCTTGTTGTTGTGTCCCCTTGTTGTTGTGTCCCCTTGTTGTTGTGTCCCCTTGTTGTTGTGTCCCCTTGTTGCTGTGTCCCCTTGTTGTTGTGTCCCCTTGTTGTTGTGTCCCCTTGTTGTTGTGTCCCCTTGTTGTTGTGTCCCCTTGTTGTTGTGTCCCTTGTTGTTGTGTCCCCTTGTTGTTGTGTCCCCTTGTTGTTGTGTCCCCTTGTTGTTGTGTCCCCTTGTTGTTGTGTCCCCTTGTTGTTGTGTCCCCTTGTTGTGTCCCCTTGTTGCTGTGTCCCCTTGTTGTTGTGTCCCCTTGTTGTTGTGTCCCCTTGTTGTTGTGTCCCCTTGTTGTTGTGTCCCCTTGTTGTTGTGTCCCCTTGTTGTTGTGTCCCTTGTTGTTGTGTCCCCTTGTTGTTGTGTCCCCTTGTTGTTGTGTCCCCTTGTTGTTGTGTCCCCTTGTTGTTGTGTCCCCTTGTTGTTGTGTCCCCTTGTTGTGTCCCCTTGTGTTGTGTCCCCTTGTTGTTGTGTCCCCTTGTTGTTGTGTCACCTTGTTGTTGTGTCCCCTTGTTCTTGTGTCCCCTTGTTGTTGTGTCCCCTTGTTGTTGTGTCCCCTTGTTGTTGTGTCCCCTTGTTGTTGTGTCCCCTTGTTGTTGTGTCCCCTTGTTGTTGTGTCTGTTGTTGTGTGTCCCCTTGTTGTTGTGTCCCCTTGTTGTTGTGTCCCCTTGTTGTTGTGTCCCCTTGTTGTTGTGTCCCCTTGTTGTTGTGTCCCCTTGTTGTTGTGTCCCCTTGTTGCTGTGTCCCCTTGTTGTTGTGTCCCCTTGTTGTTGTGTCCCCTTTTTGTTGTGTCCCCTTGTTGTGTCCCCTTGTTGTTGTGTCCCCTTGTTGTTGTTGTCCCCTTGTTGTTGTGTCCCCTTGTTGTTGTGTCCCCTTGTTGTTGTGTCCCCTTGTTGTTGTGTCCCCTTGTTGTTGTGTCCCCTTGTTGTTGTGTCCCCTTGTTGTTGTGTCCCCTTGTTGTTGTGTCCCCTTGTTGTTGTGTCCCCTTGTTGTTGTGTCCCCTTGTTGTTGTGTCACCTTGTTGCTGTGTCCCCTTGTTGTTGTGTCCCCTTGTTGTTGTGTCCCCTTGTTGTTGTGTCCCCTTGTTGTTGTGTCCCCTTGTTGTTGTGTCCCCTTGTTGTTGTGTCCCCTTGTTGTTGTGTCCCCTTGTTGTTGTGTCCCCTTGTTGTTGTGTCCCCTTGTTGTTGTGTCCCCTTGTTGTTGTGTCCCCTTGTTGTTGTGTCCCCTTGTTGTTGTGTCCCCTTGTTGTTGTGTCACCTTGTTGCTGTGTCCCCTTGTTGTTGTGTCCCCTTGTTGTTGTGTCCCCTTGTTGTTGTGTCCCCTTGTTGCTGTGTCCCCTTGTTGTTGTGTCCCCTTGTTGTTGTGTCCCCTTGTTGTTGTGTCCCCTTGTTGTTGTGTCCCCTTGTTGTTGTGTCCCCTTGTTGTTGTGTCCCCTTGTTGCTGTGTCCCCTTGTTGTTGTGTCCCCTTGTTGCTGTGTCCCCTTGTTGTTGTGTCCCCTTGTTGTTGTGTCCCCTTGTTGCTGTGTCCCCTTGTTGTTGTGTCCCCTTGTTGCTGTGTCCCCTTGTTGTTGTGTCCCCTTGTTGTTGTGTCCCCTTGTTGTTGTGTCCCCTTGTTGTTGTGTCCCCTTGTTGTTGTGTCCCCTTGTTGTTGTGTCCCCTTGTTGTTGTGTCCCCTTGTTGTTGTGTCCCCTTGTTGTTGTGTCCCCTTGTTGTTGTTTCCCTTGTTTCTGTGTCCCCTTGTTGTTGTGTCACCTTGTTGTTTTGTCCCCTTTTTGTTGTGTCCCCTTGTTGTTGTGTCCCCTTGTTGCTGTGTCCCCTTGTTGTTGTGTCCCCTTGTTGTTGTGTCCCCTTGTTGCTGTGTCCCCTTGTTGTTGTGTCCCCTTGTTGTTGTGTCCCCTTGTTGTTGTGTCCCCTTGTTGTTGTGTCCCCTTGTTGCTGTGTCCCCTTGTTGTTGTGTCCCCTTGTTGTTGTGTCCCCTTGTTGCTGTGTCCCCTTGTTGCTGTGTCCCCTTGTTGTTGTGTCCCCTTGTTGTTGTGTCCCCTTGTTGTTGTGTCCCCTTGTTGTTGTGTCCCCTTGTTGTTGTGTCCCCTTGTTGCTGTGTCCCCTTGTTGTTGTGTCCCCTTGTTGTTGTGTCCCCTTGTTGTTGTGTCCCCTTGTTGTTGTGTCCCCTTGTTGTTGTGTCCCCTTGTTGTTGTGTCCCCTTGTTGTTGTGTCCCCTTGTTGTTGTGTCCCCTTGTTGTTGTGTCCCCTTGTTGTTGTGTCCCCTTGTTGTTGTGTCCCCTTGTTGTTGTGTCCCCTTGTTGTTGTGTCCCCTTGTTGTTGTGTCCCCTTGTTGTTGTGTCCCCTTGTTGTTGTGTCCCCTTGTTGTTGTGTCCCCTTGTTGTTGTGTCCCCTTGTTGTTGTGTCCCCTTGTTGTTGTGTCCCCTTGTTGTTGTGTCCCCTTGTTGTTGTGTCCCCTTGTTGTTGTGTCCCCTTGTTGTTGTGTCCCCTTGTTGTTGTCCTCTTGTTGTTGTGTCCCCTTGTTGTTGTGTCACCTTGTTGTTGTGTCCCCTTGTTGTTGTGTCCCTTGTTGTTGTGTCCCCTTGTCCCCTTGTTGTGTCCCCTTGTTGTTGTGTCCCCTTGTTGTTGTGTCCCCTTGTTGTTGTGTCCCCTTGTTGTTGTGTCCCCTTGTTGTTGTGTCCCCTTGTTGTTGTGTCCCCTTGTTGTTGTGTCACCTTGTTGTTGTGTCCCCTTGTTGTTGTGTCCCCTTGTTGTTGTGTCCCCTTGTTGTTGTGTCCCCTTGTTGTTGTGTCCCCTTGTTGTTGTGTCACCTTGTTGTTGTGTCCCCTTGTTGTTGTGTCCCCTTGTTGTTGTGTCCCCTTGTTGTTGTGTCCCCTTGTTGTTGTGTCACCTTGTTGTTGTGTCCCCTTGTTGTTGTGTCCCCTTGTTGTTGTGTCCCCTTGTTGTTGTGTCCCCTTGTTGTTGTGTCCCCTTGTTGTTGTGTCCCCTTGTTGTTGTGTCCCCTTGTTGTTGTGTCCCCTTGTTGCTGTGTCCCCTTGTTGTTGTGTCCCCTTGTTGTTGTGTCCCCTTGTTGTTGTCCCCTTGTTGTTGTGTCCCCTTGTTGTTGTGTCCCCTTGTTGCTGTGTCCCCTTGTTGTTGTGTCCCCTTGTTGCTGTGTCCCCTTGTTGCTGTGTCCCCTTGTTGTTGTGTCCCCTTGTTGCTGTGTCCCCTTGTTGCTGTGTCCCCTTGTTGCTGTGTCCCCTTGTTGTTGTGTCCCCTTGTTGTTGTGTCCCCTTGTTGTTGTGTCCCCTTGTTGTTGTGTCCCCTTGTTGTTGTGTCCCCTTGTTGTTGTGTCCCCTTGTTGCTGTGTCCCCTTGTTGTTGTTGTGTCCCCTTGTTGTTGTGTCCCCTTGTTGCTGTGTCCCCTTGTTGTTGTTGTGTCCCCTTGTTGTTGTGTCCCCTTGTTGTTGTGTCACCTTGTTGTTGTGTCCCCTTGTTGTTGTGTCCCCTTGTTGTTGTGTCCCCTTGTTGTTGTGTCCCCTTGTTGTTGTGTCCCCTTGTTGTTGTGTCCCCTTGTTGCTGTGTCCCCTTGTTGTTGTGTCCCCTTGTTGCTGTGTCCCCTTGTTGTTGTGTCCCCTTGTTGTTGTGTCCCCTTGTTGTTGTGTCCCCTTGTTGCTGTGTCCCCTTGTTGTTGTGTCCCCTTGTTGTTGTGTCCCCTTGTTGTTGTGTCCCCTTGTTGCTGTGTCCCCTTGTTGTTGTGTCCCCTTGTTGTTGTGTCCCCTTGTTGTTGTGTCCCCTTGTTGTTGTGTCCCCTTGTTGCTGTTGTGTCCCCTTGTTGTGTGTCCCCTAGTTGTTGAGTCCCCTTGTTGTTGTGTCCCCTTGTTGTTGTGTCCCCTTGTTGTTGTGTCCCCTTGTTGTTGTGTCCCCTTGTTGCTGTGTTCCCTTGTTGTTGTGTCCCCTTGTTGTTGTGTCCCTTGTTGTTGTGTCACCTTGTTGTTGTGTCACCTTGTTGTTGTGTCCCCTTGTTGTTGTGTCCCCTTGTTGTTGTGTCACCTTGTTGTTGTGTCCCCTTGTTGTTGTGTCCCCTTGTTGTTGTGTCCCCTTGTTGTTGTGTCCCCTTGTTGTTGTGTCCCCTTGTTGTTGTGTCACCTTGTTGTTGTGTCACCTTGTTGTTGTGTCCCCTTGTTGTTGTGTCCCCTTGTTGTTGTGTCCCCTTGTTGTTGTGTCCCCTTGTTGTTGTGTCCCCTTGTTGTTGTGTCCCCTTGTTGTTGTGTCCCCTTGTTGTTGTGTCCCCTTGTTGTTGTGTCCCCTTGTTGTTGTGTCCCCTTGTTGTTGTGTCCCCTTGTTGTTGTGTCCCCTTGTTGCTGTGTCCCCTTGTTGTTGTGTCCCCTTGTTGTTGTGTCCCCTTGTTGTTGTGTCCCCTTGTTGTTGTGTCCCCTTGTTGTGTCCCCTTGTTGTTGTGTCACCTTGTTGTTGTGTCCCCTTGTTGTGTCCCCTTGTTGTTGTGTCACCTTGTTGTTGTGTCACCTTGTAGCTGTGTCCCCTTGTTGTTGTTGTGTCCCCTTGTTGTTGTGTCCCCTTGTTGTTGTGTCACCTTGTTGTTGTGTCCCCTTTTTGTTGTGTCCCCTTGTAGCTGTGTCCCCTTGTTGTTGTGTCCCCTTGTTGTTGTGTCCCCTTGTTGTTGTGTCCCCTTGTTGTTGTGTCACCTTGTTGTGTGTCCCCTGTCGTTGTGTCCCCTTGTTGTTGTGTCCCCTTGTTGTTGTGTCACCTTGTTGTTGTGTCACCTTGTTGTTGTGTCACCTTGTTGTTGTGTCACCTTGTTGCTGTGTCCCCTTGTTGTTGTGTCCCCTTGTTGCTGTGTCCCCTTGTTGTTGTGTCCCCTTGTTGTTGTGTCACCTTGTTGTTGTGTCACCTTGTTGCTGTGTCCCCTTGTTGTTGTGTCCCCTTGTTGTTGTGTCCCCTTGTTGTTGTGTCACCTTGTTGTTGTGTCACCTTGTTGTTGTGTCCCCTTGTTGTTGTGTCCCCTTGTTGTTGTGTCCCCTTGTTGCTGTGTCCCCTTGTTGTTGTGTCCCCTTGTTGTTGTGTCCCCTTGTTGTTGTGTCCCCTTGTTGTTGTGTCCCCTTGTTGCTGTGTCCCCTTGTTGTTGTGTCCCCTTGTTGTTGTGTCACCTTGTTGTTGTGTCACCTTGTTGTTGTGTCCCCTTGTTGTTGTGTCCCCTTGTTGTTGTGTCACCTTGTTGTTGTGTCCCCTTGTTGTTGTGTCCCCTTGTTGCTGTGTCCCCTTGTTGCTGTGTCACATCTCTGGAACTTCCTGTCTTTGTCCACATTGTCAATTTCTCTCAGTATTTTATAAGTCGTTATCATGTCCCCTCTGTCCTTCCTGTCCTCCGAAGTGGTGTGTACTGACTTATATGTAGTTGCAGTAGTCGAGTCACAGCTCCTGGAAATGTGCGTGTGTGAGTGTATCTCAGAGAGAGAGAGAGAGAGAGAGAGAGAGAGAGAGAGAGAGAGAGAGAGAGAGAGATTATCTCAACCTTCACTCTGGGAAATCTTCCACCTGTGTTATCGTACTGCAGAAAGATATAAAATAAAAACAACAGTCCACCTGAGAGAATAACACTTGTTATCCTACCTTAGCTCCCAGGATAACACTTGTTATCCTACCTTAGCTCCCAGGATAACACTTGTTATCCTACCTTAGCTCCCAGGATAACACTTGTTATCCTGCCTTAGCTCCCAGGATAACACTTGTTATCCTACCTTAGCTCCCAGGATAACACTTGTTATCCTACCTTAGCTCCCAGGATAACACTTGTTATCCTACCTTAGCTCCCAGGATAACACTTATTATCCTACCTTAGCTCCCAGGATAACACTTGTTATCCTGCCTTAGCTCCCAGGATAACACTTGTTATCCTACCTTAGCTCCCAGGATAACACTTGTTATCCTACCTTAGCTCCCAGGATAACACTTGTTATCCTACCTTAGCTCCCAGGATAACACTTGTTATCCTACCTTAGCTCCCAGGATAACACTTGTTATCCTGCCTTAGCTCCCAGGATAACACTTGTTATCCTACCTTAGCTCCCAGGATAACACTTGTTATCCTACCTTAGCTCCCAGGATAACACTTGTTATCCTGCATTAGCTCCCAGGATAACACTTGTTATCCTACCTTAGCTCCCAGGATAACACTTGTTATCCTGCATTAGCTCCCAGGATAACACTTGTTATCCTACATTAGCTCCCAGGATAACACTTGTTATCCTACATTAGCTCCCAGGATAACACTTGTTATCCTACATTAGCTCCCAGGATAACACTTGTTATCCTACATTAGCTCCCAGGATAACACTTGTTATCCTACATTAGCTCCCAGGATAACACTTGTTATCCTACATTAGCTCCCAGGATAACACTTGTTATCCTACATTAGCTCCCAGGATAACACTTGTTATCCTACATTAGCTCCCAGGATAACACTTGTTATCCTACATTAGCTCCCAGGATAACACTTGTTATCCTACATTAGCTCCCAGGATAACACTTGTTATCCTACATTAGCTCCCAGGATAACACTTGTTATCCTACATTAGCTCCCAGGATAACACTTGTTATCCTACATTAGCTCCCAGGATAACACTTGTTATCCTACATTAGCTCCCAGGATAACACTTGTTATCCTACATTAGCTCCCAGGATAACACTTGTTATCCTACATTAGCTCCCAGGATAACACTTGTTATCCTACATTAGCTCCCAGGATAACACTTGTTATCCTACATTAGCTCCCAGGATAACACTTGTTATCCTACATTAGCTCCCAGGATAACACTTGTTATCCTACATTAGCTCCCAGGATAACACTTGTTATCCTACATTAGCTCCCAGGATAACACTTGTTATCCTACATTAGCTCCCAGGATAACACTTGTTATCCTACCTTAGCTCCCAGGATAACACTTGTTATCCTACATTAGCTCCCAGGATAACACTTGTTATCCTACATTAGCTCCCAGGATAACACTTGTTATCCTACATTAGCTCCCAGGATAACACTTGTTATCCTACCTTAGCTCCCAGGATAACACTTGTTATCCTACCTTAGCTCCCAGGATAACACTTGTTATCCTACCTTAGCTCCCAGGATAACACTTGTTATCCTACCTTAGCTCCCAGGATAACACTTGTTATCCTACCTTAGCTCCCAGGATAACACTTGTTATCCTACATTAGCTCCCAGGATAACACTTGTTATCCTACCTTAGCTCCCAGGATAACACTTGTTATCCTACCTTAGCTCCCAGGATAACACTTGTTATCCTACCTTAGCTCCCAGGATAACACTTGTTATCCTACATTAGCTCCCAGGATAACACTTGTTATCCTACCTTAGCTCCCAGGATAACACTTGTTATCCTACCTTAGCTCCCAGGATAACACTTGTTATCCTACCTTAGCTCCCAGGATAACACTTGTTATCCTACATTAGCTCCCAGGATAACACTTGTTATCCTGCCTTAGCTCCCAGGATAACACTTGTTATCCTACCTTAGCTCCCAGGATAACACTTGTTATCCTACATTAGCTCCCAGGATAACACTTGTTATCCTACCTTAGCTCCCAGGATAACACTTGTTATCCTACCTTAGCTCCCAGGATAACACTTGTTATCCTACATTAGCTCCCAGGATAACACTAGTTATCCTGCCTTAGCTCCCAGGATAACACTTGTTATCCTACCTTAGCTCCCAGGATAACACTTGTTATCCTACATTAGCTCCCAGGATAACACTTGTTATCCTACCTTAGCTCCCAGGATAACACTTGTTATCCTACCTTAGCTCCCAGGATAACACTTGTTATCCTACCTTAGCTCCCAGGATAACACTTGTTATCCTACCTTAGCTCCCAGGATAACACCTGTTATCTTTCCTTACCTCCCAGGATAACACTTGTTATCCTACCTTAGCTCCCAGGATAACACCTGTTATCTTTCCTTACCTCCCAGGATAACACCTGTTATCTTTCCTTACCTCCCAGGATAACACTTGTTATCCTACCTTAGCTCCCAGGATAACACCTGTTATCTTTCCTTACCTCCCAGGATAACACCTGTTATCTTTCCTTACCTCCCAGGATAACACTTGTTATCCTACCTTAGCTCCCAGGATAACACCTGTTATCTTTCCTTACCTCCCAGGATAACACCTGTTATCTTTCCTTACCTCCCAGGATAACACTTGTTATCCTACCTTAGCTCCCAGGATAACACCTGTTATCTTTCCTTACCTCCCAGGATAACACCTGATATCTTTCCTTACCTCCCAGGATAACACTTGTTATCCTACCTTAGCTCCCAGGATAACACCTGTTATCTTTCCTTACCTCCCAGGAAAACACCTGTTATCCTACCTTAGCTCCCAGGATAACACCTGTTATCCTACCTTATCTCCCAGGATAACACCTGTTATCCTACCTTAGCTCCCAGGATAACACCTGTTATCCTACCTTAGTTCCCAGGATAACACCTGTTATCCTACCTTAGCTCCCAGGATAACACCTGTTATCCTACCTTAGCTCCCAGGATAACACCTGTTATCCTACCTTATCTCCCAGGATAACACTTGTTATCCTGCCTTAGCTCCCAGGATAACACTTGTTATCCTACCTTAGCTCCCAGGATAGCACCCGTTATCCTACCTTAGCTCCCTGGATAACACTTGTTATCCTACCTTAGCTCCCAGGATAACACTTGTTATCCTACCTTAGCTCCCAGGATAACACTTGTTATCCTACCTTAGCACCCAGGATAACACCTGTTATCTCACCTTAGCACCCAGGATAACACCTGTTATCCTACCTTACCTGCCAGGATAACACCTGTTATCTTACCTTAGCACCCAGAATAACTCCTGTTATCCTACCTTAGCACCAAGGATAACACCTGTTACCCTACCTTAGCACCCAGGATAACACCTGTTATCCCACCTTAGCACCCAGGATAGCTCCTGTTTTCCTACCTTAGCACCCAGGGTAACACCTGTTATCCTACCTTAGCACCCTGGATAACTTCTGTTATCCTACCTCAGCACCCAGGATAGCTCCTGTTATCCTACCTTAGCACCCAGGGTAACACCTGTTATCCTACCTTAGCACCCTGGATAACTCCTGTTATCCTACTTCAGCACCCAGGATAACACCTGTTATACTACCTTAACACCCAGGATAACACCTGTTATCCCACCTTAGCACTCTGGATAACTCCTGTTATCCTACCTCAGCACCCAGGATAACACCTGTTATACTACCTTAACACCCAGGATAACACTTGTTATCCTACGTTAGCTCCCAGGATAACACTCAACCCCTCTAACCACAACTAGGTGAATACAGTGAACCACAATAGTAACAGCCTGGTTGATCAGGCTCTGATCCACCATGAGGCCTGGTCACAGACCGGGCCGCGGGGGCGTTGACCCCCCGTTACTCTCTCCAGGTAAACTCCAGTTATACTCCAGTTATATTTGGAGTGCCCCAGGGTAAAGCACTGTAGTCTTGGAGTGCCCCAGGGTAAAGCACTCTAGTCTTGGAGTGCCCCAGGGTAAAGCACTGTAGTCTTGGAGTGCCCCAGGGTAAAGCACTGTAGTCTTGGAGTGCCCCAGGGTAAAGCACTGTAGTCTTGGAGTGCCCCAGGGTAAAGCACTGTAGTCTTGGAGTGCCCCAGGGTAAAGCACTGTAGTCTTGGAGTGCCCCAGGGTAAAGCACTGTAGTCTTGGGGTGCCCCAGGGTAAAGCACTGTAGTCTTGGAGTGCCCCAGGGTACAGCACTCTAGTCTTGGAGTGTCCCAGGGTAGATCACTGTAGTCTTGGAGTGCCCCAGGGTAAAGCACTGTAGTCTTTGAGTGTCCCAGGGTAAAGCACTGTAGTCTTGGAGTGCCCCAGGGTAAAGCACTGTAGTCTTGGAGTGTCCCAGGGTAAAGCACTGTAGTCTTGGAGTGCCCCAGGGTAGATCACTGTAGTCTTTGAGTGCCCCAGGGTAAAGCACTCTGGTCTTGGAGTGCCCCAGGGTAGATCACTGTAGTCTTTGAGTGCCCCAGGGTAAAGCACTCTAGTCTTGGAGTGCCCCAGTGTAAAGCACTCTGGTCTTGGAGTGCCCCAGGGAAGATCACTGTAGTCTTTGAGTGCCCCAGAGTAAAGCACTCTAGTCTTGGAGTGCCCCAGGGTAGATCACTGTAGTCTTTGAGTGCCCCAGGGTAGATCACTGTAGTCTTTGAGTGCCCCAGGGTAGATCACTGTAGTCTTTGAGTGCCCCAGGGTAAAGCACTGTAGTCTTGGAGTGCCCCAGGGTAAAGCACTGTAGTCTTGGAGTGCCCCAGGGTAAAGCACTCTGGTCTTGGAGTGCCCCAGTGTAAAGCACTCTGGTCTTGGAGTGCCCCAGGGTAGATCACTGTAGTCTTTGAGTGCCCCAGAGTAAAGCACTCTAGTCTTTGAGTGCCCCAGGGTAGATCACTGTAGTCTTGGAGTGCCCCAGGGTAGATCACTGTAGTCTTTGAGTGCCCCAGGGTAGATCACTGTAGTCTTTGAGTGCCCCAGGGTAGATCACTGTAGTCTTGGAGTGCTCCAGGGTAGAACACTGTAGTCTTGGAGTGCCCCAGGGTAAAGCACTGTAGTCTTGGAGTGCCCCAGGGTAAGGCACTGCAGTCTTGGAGTGCCCCTGGGTAGATCACTGTAGTCTTGGAGTGCCCCAGGGTAAGGCACTGCAGTCTTTGAGTGCCCCAGGGTAGATCACTGTAGTCTTGGAGTGCCCCAGCACATCTCAAACACTCGGGTGATCTTCTCAATCGCATTCGCAACATCAACATCAGGAACAAGAAACTCTCCAGCCTTGACGTAACTTCCCTATTCACCAAAGTACCTACTACACAAGCCATCGATCTCCTGCGCAGAAAAATTGACGATTCACTTGATCTTCCTATTCCAGCCAGAGATTTCATCGACCTCGTTGAACTATGTGTCGGCTTTACGTGTTTCTCTTTCGAAAATCACCTCTTTCAGCAGACTTTTGGACTACCCATGGGCTCGTCACTCAGTGCTGTCCTGGCGAACTTATACATGGAACATCTGGAAGCCGAGCGTTTCTCCACCATTATTCCTTCGACTGTCACCTGGCTCCGTTATGTTGACGACATTCTCCTCATAACTCCCAGACGCTTCAACGTTCAAGCTCTCCAAGACAAGCTCAACCAGGTCGAGCCTTCAACCCAGGTCACACTTGAAGAAGAAGTCGACAACACTCTTCATTTCCTCAATGTTCTTCTCTGCAAAGCTGACCATGAACTTCGTTTTAAAATCTATCGAAAACCAACCAACCAAAACGATCTTCTCCACTTCTACTCTCACCACGACACCAAAACTAAACGTGGTGTAATTATAGGCTTCTTCCTGCGTGCACTCAGAATCTGCAGCAACGAGTTCCTTGAGGAAGAATGCACTATAATTGAACAAGTATTTTCTAAACTCCACTATCCTCGTCACTTCATCAGAGACTGCAGACGACGGGCATTAAACATCTTCAACACACCCAGAGAAGACACTGCCGAGAAGAGATACATAGTCCTTCCCACCAACTCCATTGCCAAACATGTTTCCAATATCTTTTCCAATACATCATTCCAAGTATCTACCTCCACAACCACGACCATCAAGGACATCACCAGTAGTAGACAGGACAAGCTTCTATCCTCTGCAGGGGTATACATAATCCCTTGTAATGACTGCAACAAATTATACGTGGGCGAAACATCAAGAGACCTTCAAACACGTATTTCAGAACACCAATACGCAAGCAGGACTGACGATACAAGGAATGCCTGTGTACAACATCGCAATTCACACAACCATTTAATTAACTACAGAAACTCAAGACTTATCGCCACAGAAGACAACACTCAATACAGAAGAATCCTGGAATCATCGCTTATCTCTGTAACCAACAATTTCAACCAGAACGATGGCTTCCATAACATAGCTGAACCACTCGCCAAGAAACTTCTTCATCGCTATCCCACATAAGAACAAAGAACACTGCAGAAGGTCTATTCACAACTTGTCCAATACCCCTGCCAAGCTACCCAAGACTCTATAACTTCACCCGGTAGATCATCAGAAGCAACATTCTCCACCTGACCTCAACATTCTGAACCTGACTATAAATACTCCCGTACCTTCCACCCAAGGTAGGTCTGTGTGACTTGAAAAAGCCCACTGTGTGGGCGAAACGTTGTCAATAAAGAATCACATTAAACTGCATATGTGTTTATGTATCCAAAGCACTGTAGTCTTGGAGAGCCCCAGGTTAAAGCACTGTAGTCTTGGAGTGTCCCAGGGTAAAGCACTGTAGTCTTGGAGTTCCTCAGGGTAAAGCACTGTTGTCTTGGAGTGCCCCAGGGTAGATCACTGTAGTCTTGGAGTGCCCCAGGGTAAAGCACTGTAGTCTTGGAGTGCCACAGGGTAGATCACGGTAGTCTTAGAGTGCCCCAGGGAAGATCACTGTAGTCTTGGAGTTCCCCAGGGTAAAGCACTGTAGACCTGGAGTGCCCCAGGGTATAGCACTGTAGTGATGACTGGTTTGAAAAACCGACAAGTTGAAGATTGAGACACTTATGCAGCATATGGAAATCTTTATTCAGGAAACGTTTCGCCACACAGTGGCTTCATCAGTCCAATACAAAGAGGAAGGCGTAAGGAGAGGAGGAGTATGAGGTAATCAGTCCCTCAGCCTGGAGTCGATGTGTTCAGTCCATCAATCTTGATGGACTGAACACATCGACTCCAGGCTGAGGGACTGATTACCTCATACTCCTCCTCTCCTTACGCCTTCCTCTTTGTATTGGACTGATGAAGCCACTGTGTGGCGAAACGTTTCCTGAATAAAGATTTCCATATGCTGCATAAGTGTCTCAATCTTCATAGCACTGTAGTCTTGGAGTGTCCCAGGGTAAAGCACTGTAGTCTTGAAGTGCCCCAGGGTAAAGCACTGTAGTCTTGGAGTGATCCAGGGTAAAGCACTGTATAGTCTTGGGGTGTCCCAGGATAGATCACTGTAGTCTTGGAGTGCCCCAGGGTAAAGCACTGTAGTCTTGGAGTGCCCCAGGGTAAAGCACTGTAGTCTTGGAATGCCCCAGGGTAGATCACTGTAGTCTTGGAGTGCCCCAGGGTAGATCACTGTAGTCTTGGAATGCCCCAGGGTAGATCACTGTAGTCTTGGTTTGTCCCAGGTTAGATCACTGTAGTCTTGGAGTGCCCCAGGGTAGATCACTGTAGTCTTGGAGTGCCCCAGGGTAGATCACTGTAGTCTTGGAGTGCCCCAGGGTAGATCACTGTAGTCTTGGAGTGCCCCAGGGTAGATCACTGTAGTCTTGGAGTGCCCCAGGGTAGATCACTGTAGTCTTGGAGTGCCCCAGGGTAGATCACTGTAGTCTTGGAGTGCCCCAGGGTAGATCACTGTAGTCTTGGAGTGCCCCAGGGTAAAGCACTGTAGTCTTGGAGTGCTTGTTGCAACCCCTGAATGGGTTGCAATATATATAATGTATATTATGATTATGAATATAATGTATATTACCTTTTCATATAATTTTATATTGCTTATATTTGCGATAATAGCTAAATCGTAAATATATTGCTTTATATTATTATTATTATTTGACTTAGCATCATTTTGTTAGGTAGGATGTAACATATTATGTGCTCAGTTAAAGTCTTGATTGTTTAACTACTGTAATTATCGTTTGTGGCTCGTTAGACTGCCGGCTTCTGAGCTGTGCTGTCCACGGAGCTATCACATGATCGAGGTTCTTCTTAGTTCTGTGGAACTTTGTTCACAGAACATTGTATAGACTTAGTGATTTTCGACGTTGTACTGAGGTTGTGTCTCATAGACACTCTGAGCAACTCAGGTCCTGAGCTGTAGCTTCTGACCTAATGTGTACTGGTATCTAACTTGTACTGGTATCTAACTTGTACTGGTATCTAACTTGTACTGGTATCTAACTTGTACTGGTATCTAACTTGTACTGGTATCTGTGTATTTTCACAGTCGGGGATTTTCTTATGCTGAACTTAGATTCAGTATTATGGGAGTTGTGTGACTTTTGTGGAGGATCTGCTGATGGTCCTTACTTAGTGTCGTTATATTATCTCCTTGTTCCTGATTCTGTGTCGCAGTTGCTTTTTATATTGTTGTTCGATTTATCAGTCGGTTTTTGTTCAAGCAAGCTGTTCTGATTGCCAGGTTGGTCAAGAAGTTAGTTAATGTGAGGACTTTGTCAGTCACTGGTTTAAGTCTAGTCGAGTCTAGAGACATAGCGCGTTTTTTGTAACAGTGCTCCAGGGTAGATCACTGTAGTCTTGGAGTTCCTCAGGGTAAAGCACTGTTGTCTTGGAGTGCCATAGGGTAGATCACTGTAGTCTTGGAGTGCCCCAGGGTAAAACACTGTAGTCTTGGAGTGCCCCAGGGTGAAGCACTGTAGTGTTGGAGTGATCCAGTGTAAAGCACTGTAGTCTTGGGGTGTCCCAGGGTAGATCACTGTAGTCTTGGAGTGCCCCAGGGTAAAGCACTAGTCTTGGAGTGCCCCAGGGTAGATCACTGTAGTCTTGGAGTACCCCAGGGTAAAGCACTGTAGTCTTGGAGTGCCCCATGGTAAAGCACTGCAGTCTTGGAGTGCCCCAGGTTAGAACACTGTAGTCTTGGAGTACCTCAGGGTAAAGCACTGTAGTTTTGGAGTGTCCCAGGGTAGAACACTGTAATCTTGGAGTGCCCCAAGGTAAAGCACTGTAGTCTTGGAGTGCCCCAGGGTAGAACACTGTAGTCTTGGAGTGCCCCAGGGTAGAACACTGCAGTCTTGGAGTGCCCCAGGGTAAAGCCCTGTAGTCTTGGAGTGCCCCAGGGTAGAACACTGTAGTCTTGGAGTGCCCCAGGGTAGAACACTGTAGTCTTGGAGTGCCCCCGGGTAGAACACTGTAGTCTTGGAGTGCCCCAGGGTAGAACACTGTGGTATTGGAGTGCCCCAGGGTAGAACACTGTGGTATTGGAGTGCCCCAGGGTAAGCCCTGTAGTCTTGGAGTGCCCCAGGGTAGAACACTGTAGTCTTGGAGTGCCCCAGGGTAGAACACTGTAGTCGTGGAGTGCCCCAGGGTAAAGCAGTGTAGTCTTGAAGTGCCCCATGGTAAAGCACTGTAGTTTTGGAATGCCCCAGGGTAGAACACTGTAGTCTTGGAGTGCCCCAGGATAAAGCACTGTAGTTTTGGTGTGCCCCAGGGTAGAACACTGTAGTCTTGGAGTGTCCCAGGGTAAAGCTCTGTAGTCTTGGAGTGCCCCATGGTAAAGCACTGTAGTCTTGGAGTGCCCCATGGTAAAGCACTGTAGTTTTGGAATGCCCCAGGGTAGAACACTGTAGTCTTGGAGTTCCCCCAGGATAAAGCACTGTAGTTTTGGAATGCCCCAGGGTAGAACACTGTAGTCTTGGAGTGTCCCAGGGTAAAGCACTATAGTCTTGGAGTGCCTCATGGTAGAACACTGTAGCCTTGCAGTGCCCTATGGTAAAGCACTGTAGTCTTGGAGTGTCCCAGGGTAAAGCACTGTAGTCTTGGAGTGCCCCAGGGTAGAACACTGTAGTCTTGCAGCGCCCTATGGTAAAGCACTCTAGTCTTGGAGTGCCCCAGGGTAGAACACTGTAGTCTTGGAGTGCCCCAGGGTAAAGCACTGTAGTCTTGCAGTGCCCCAGGGTAAAGCACTGTAGTCTTGGAGTGCCCCATGGTAAAGCACTGTAGTTTTGGAATGCCCCAGGGTAGAACACTGTAGTCTTGGAGTTCCCCCAGGATAAAGCACTGTAGTTTTGGAATGCCCCAGGGTAGAACACTGTAGTCTTGGAGTGTCCCAGGGTAAAGCACTATAGTCTTGGAGTGCCTCATGGTAGAACACTGTAGCCTTGCAGTGCCCTATGGTAAAGCACTGTAGTCTTGGAGTGTCCCAGGGTAAAGCACTGTAGTCTTGGAGTGCCCCAGGGTAGAACACTGTAGTCTTGCAGCGCCCTATGGTAAAGCACTCTAGTCTTGGAGTGCCCCAGGGTAGAACACTGTAGTCTTGGAGTGCCCCAGGGTAAAGCACTGTAGTCTTGCAGTGCCCCAGGGTAAAGCACTGTAGTCTTGAAGGAACCCACCTCCAAGGCTGATGGACTGATTATCTCATTTTGTAAATAGTTCTCCACTTCATGTCCTTGTACTGGACTGATAAAGCCACTGGTTGGAGAAACGTCTACATATAAACACACCCAGATATTAGACATGTGTCTAACATGTTGTCGATGATGTAACCCATTTAGTGGACACGTCAGTTCCCCTGTCTTGTATAATCTACCTTGACCATAATTACTGTGTCAGTTCCCCTGTCTTGTATAATCTACCTTGACCATAATTACTGTGTCAGTTCCCCTGTCTTGTACAATCTACCTTGACCATAATTACTGTGTCAGTTCCCCTGTCTTGTATAATCTACCTTGACCATAATTACTGTGTCAGTTCCCCTGTCTTGTATAATCTACCTTGACCATAATTACTGTGTCAGTTCCCCTGTCTTGTATAATCTACCTTGACCATAATTACTGTGTCAGTTCCCCTGTCTTGTATAATCTACCTTGACCATAATTACTGTGTCAGTTCCCCTGTCTTGTATAATCTACCTTGACCATAATTACTGTGTCAGTTCCCCTGTCTTGTATAATCTACCTTGACCATAATTACTGTGTCAGTTCCCCTGTCTTGTATAATCTACCTTGACCATAATTACTGTGTCAGTTCCCCTGTCTTGTATAATCTACTTTGACCATAATTACTGTGTCAGTTCCCCTGTCTTGTATAATCTACTTTGACCATAATTACTGTGTCTGGTTCGTAAGGTGAGTCCAGGATCTTTCCTTAATTCATGGTATAACTTAACAAATCATTGATGACAGTTGTGGGCGTTGCGGAGCTCAAAGATTTGTTAAGTTCTCAAAGATTTGTTAAGTTCCCAAAGATTTGTTAAGTTCCCAAAGATTTGTTAAGTTCCCAAAGATTTGTTAAGTTCCCAAAGATTTGTTAAGTTCTCAAAGATTTGTTAAGTTCCCAAAGATTTGTTAAGTTCCCAAAGATTTGTTAAGTTCCCAAAGATTTGTTAAGTTCTCAAAGATTTGTTAAGTTGTCAAAGATTTGCTAAGTTGTCAAAGATTTGTTAAGTTCTCAAAGATTTGTTAAGTTCCCAAAGATTTGTTAAGTTAACAAAGATTTGTTAAGTTCTCGAAGATTTGTTAAGTTCCCAAAGATTTGTTAAGTTCTCAAAGATTTGTTAAGTTCCCAAAGATTTGTTAAGTTCCCAAAGATTTGTTAAGTTCCTAAAGATTTGTTAAGTTCTCAAAGATTTGTTAAGTTCCTAAAGATTTGTTAAGTTCCCAAAGATTTGTTAAGTTCTCAAAGATTTTTTAAGTTCCTAAAGATTTGTTAAGTTCCCAAAGATTTGTTAAGTTCCTAAAGATTTGTTAAGTTCCCAAAGATTTGTTAAGTTCTCAAAGATTTGTTAAGTTCCTAAAGATTTGTTAAGTTCCCAAAGATTTGTTAAGTTCCTGAAGATTTGTTAAGTTCCCAAAGATTTGTTAAGTTCTCAAAGATTTGTTAAGTTCCTAAAGATTTGTTAAGTTCCTAAAGATTTGTTAAGTTCCCAAAGATTTGTTAAGTTCCTAAAGATTTGTTAAGTTCCTAAAGATTTGTTAAGTTCTCAAAGATTTGTTAAGTTCCTAAAGATTTGTTAAGTTCCTAAAGATTTGTTAAGTTCCCAAAGATTTGTTAAGTTCCTAAAGATTTGTTAAGTTCCCAAAGATTTGTTAAGTTCCTAAAGATTTGTTAAGTTCCTAAAGATTTGTTAAGTTCTCAAAGATTTGTTAAGTTCCCAAAGATTTGTTAAGTTCCTAAAGATTTGTTAAGTTCCTAAAGATTTGTTAAGTTCTCAAAGATTTGTTAAGTTCCTAAAGATTTGTTAAGTTCTCAAAGATTTGTTAAGTTCCTAAAGATTTGTTAAGTTCCTAAAGATTTGTTAAGTTCCCAAAGATTTGTTAAGTTCCTAAAGATTTGTTAAGTTCCTAAAGATTTGTTAAGTTCTCAAAGATTTGTTAAGTTCCCAAAGATTTGTTAAGTTCCTAAAGATTTGTTAAGTTCCTAAAGATTTGTTAAGTTCTCAAAGATTTGGTAAGTTCCTAAAGATTTGTTAAGTTCTCAAAGATTTGTTAAGTTCCTAAAGATTTGTTAAGTTCCTAAAGATTTGTTAAGTTCTCAAAGATTTGTTAAGTTCCTAAAGATTTGTTAAGTTCCTAAAGATTTGTTAAGTTCCCAAAGATTTGTTAAGTTCCTAAAGATTTGTTAAGTTCCCAAAGATTTGTTAAGTTCCTAAAGATTTGTTAAGTTCCTAAAGATTTGTTAAGTTCTCAAAGATTTGTTAAGTTCCCAAAGATTTGTTAAGTTCCTAAAGATTTGTTAAGTTCCTAAAGATTTGTTAAGTTCTCAAAGATTTGTTAAGTTCGTAAAGATTTGTTAAGTTCTCAAAGATTTGTTAAGTTCCCAAAGATTTGTTAAGTTCCTAAAGATTTGTTAAGTTCCTAAAGATTTGTTAAGTTCTCAAAGATTTGTTAAGTTCTCAAAGATTTGTTAAGTTGTACCATGAATTAAGGAAAGATCCTGGACTTCACCTCATGAAACAGACGAAGCAAATAGACCGGGTAGATTATAGACGTCAAATAACACAGGAAACAAAGGGGAACTGACGTCCCCGTCAAAACAAAGGAAATGTGATAGTAATTATTGCAGCAGGTAGATTACAAGAACAGAAGACAGGAGACAAGAGAACTCGTGCGACACTTCATGTACGGCTCCTCACTTATCAAGATTTTTTCTTGTTGGACGTGTGAGTGGCCAGATGTGGCGCCATTTTGTGTACTTGTAGGTGTTGTAACAAGGGAAGTTTTTATCAGTAATATCACTCGGTGTGTTTACAAGAAAAGTTTAAATTAAGGTCGCTGGGTTTTAGAAGGAAAATGACCAGCAATAACAACCTGGTTGATCAGGTCTTGATCCACTACCAGGCCTGGTCATGTACCGGACCGCGGGGGCCTTGACCCCCGGAACACCCTCCAGAAATACCCTAGGTATACTCCAGGTATACTCCAGGAACCACAGTCGATGGCCTCCACTCCAAACCAACAGATACAGATACTAATGCCGGAAAAAAATCCCCCCCCCCCAGTACCAACAATACCACCAGTCCGATGACATTCTTCTTTGCAAATATACAGGGTCTAAAGCCAGCAACAAACAACAAAATACCTTTCATCCGTGGACTGCTTGCAGAGGCAAAGGCAATGTTCGCGGCTTTCACTGAGACCCACATAAAGGATCACTTGGACAATGAAATATGGATCCCAGGTTACAACCTATACAGATGTGACAGAGTGAACAGGCAAAAGGGGGGGGGGTTGGCCTGTACATTGCAGAGTCACTTGTTTGCACAGAACTGCTTAATGCCTCAAATTACGTAGTGGAAGTTTTAGCAGAAAAGGTCGAGAACCAAAACCTAGTCATTGTGGTAGTCTACAAGCCTCCGGATGCAACATCCCAGCAATTCCAGGAACAGCTGTTAAAAAATGACCACTGTCTGGAAAATCTTCCAGCTCCTGCACCCAACATCTTGCTCCTAGGGGATTTCAACTTAAGGCACCTAAAATGGAGGAATATAGCAAATAATATTGTTGCAGTAATAACACCAGGAGGCAGCTCTGATGAAAACTCACACTCACACTAGCTTTTAAATCTCTGCACAAAATTCAATTTAAACCAGCAAATAATAGAGCCTACTAGACTGGAGAATACACTAGACCTCATCTTCACTAACAATGATGATCTGATAAGAAATGTCACCATATCAAAAACAATATACTCAGATCACAACATAATTGAGGTTCAGACATGTATGCGTGGAGCCCCAGACCGACAAAATGAGACTAGTCACGAGGGAGCATTCACCAAATTCAACTTCAATAACAAAAACATAAAGTGGGACCAAGTAAACCAAGTCCTAATGATTATATACACCTGGAAAATCCTAGAGGGACTAGTACCGAACTTGCACACGAAAATCACTCACTACGAAAGCAAAAGACTTGGCAGACGATGCACCATCCCCCCAATGAAAAGCAGGGGTGTCACTAGCACGTTAAGAGACCATACAATAAGTGTCAGGGGCCCGAGACTGTTCAACTGCCTCCCAGCACACATAAGGGGGATTACCAACAGACCCCTGGCAGTCTTCAAGCTGGCACTGGACAAGCACCTAAAGTCAGTTCCTGACCAGCCGGGCTGTGGCTCGTACGTTGGTTTGCGTGCAGCCAACAGCAACAGCCTGGTTGATCAGGCTCTGATCCACCAGGAGGCCTGGTCACAGATCGGGCCGCGGGGGCGTTGGCCCCCGGAACTCTCTCTGGGTAAACTCCAGGTAAACTCCAGGTAAACTCCAGGTAAACTCACTCCAGGTAAACTAAAGGTAAACTCCAGGTAAACTCCAGGTAAACTCCAGATAAACTCCAGGTAAACTCCAGATAAACTCCAGGTAAACTCCAGGTAAACTCCAGATAAACTACAGGTAAACTCCAGGTAAACTCCAGGTAAACTCCAGGTAAACTCACTCCAGGTAAACTCCAGGTAAACTCCAGGTAAACTCCAGATAAACTCCAGGTAAACTCCAGGTAAACTCCAGGTAAACTCACTCCAGGTAAACTCCAGGTAAACTCCAGATAAACTCCAGGTAAACTCCAGATAAACTCCAGGTAAACTCCAAATAAACTCCAGGTAAACTCCAGGTAAACTCCAGGTAAACTCACTCCAGGTAAACTCCAGATAAACTCCAGGTAAACTCCAGGTAAACTCACTCCAGGTAAACTCCAGGTAAACTCACTCCAGGTAAACTCCAGATAAACTCCAGGTAAACTCCAGGTAAACTCCAGGTAAACTCACTCCAGGTAAACTCCAGGTAAACTCCAGGTAAACTCCAGGTAAACTCACTCCAGGTAAACTCCAGATAAACTCCAGGTAAACTCCAGGTAAACTCCAGGTAAACTCACTCCAGGTAAACTCCAGATAAACTCAAGGTAAACTCCAGATAAACTCCAGGTAAACTCCAGGTAAACTCCAGGTAAACTCCAGGTAAACTCCAGGTAAACTCCAGGTAAACTCCAGGTAAACTCCAGATAAACTCCAGGTAAACTCCAGATAAACTCCAGGTAAACTCCAGGAAAACTCCAGGTAAACTCCAGGTAAACTCACTCCAGGTAAACTCCAGATAAACTCCAGGTAAACTCCAGATAAACTCCAGGTAAACTCCAGGTAAACTCCAGGTAAACTCCAGGTAAACTCCAGGTAAACTCCAGATAAACTCCAGGTAAACTCCAGGTAAACTCCAGATAAACTCCAGGTAAACTCCAGATAAACTCCAGGTAAACTCCAGGTAAACTCCAGGTAAACTCCAGGTAAACTCCAGATAAACTCCAGGTAAACTCCAGGTAAACTCCAGGTAAACTCCAGGTAAACTCCAGGTAAACTCCAGATAAACTCCAGGTAAACTCCAGATAAACTCCAGGTAAACTCCAGGTAAACTCCAGGTAAACTCCAGGTAAACTCCAGGTAAACTCCAGGTAAACTCCAGATAAACTCCAGGTAAACTCCAGGTAAACTCCAGGTAAACTCCAGGTAAACTCCAGGTAAACTCCAGGTAAACTCCAGATAAACTCCAGGTAAACTCCAGGTAAACTCCAGGTAAACTCCAGGTAAACTCCAGGTAAACTCCAGATAAACTCCAGGTAAACTCCAGATAAACTCCAGGTAAACTCCAGGTAAACTCCAGGTAAACTCACTCCAGGTAAACTCCAGATAAACTCCAGGTAAACTCCAGGTAAACTCCAGGTAAACTCACTCCAGGTAAACTCCAGGTAAACTCCAGGTAAACTCCAGGTAAACTCACTCCAGGTAAACTCCAGATAAACTCCAGGTAAACTCCAGGTAAACTCCAAGTAAACTCCAGGTAAACTCACTCCAGGTAAACTCCAGATAAACTCAAGGTAAACTCCAGATAAACTCCAGGTAAACTCCAGGTAAACTCCAGGTAAACTCCAGGTAAACTCCAGGTAAACTCCAGGTAAACTCCAGGTAAACTCCAGGTAAACTCCATATAAACACTATGTAAACTCCAGGTAAACTCCAGGTAAACTCCATATAAACTCCAGGTAAACTCCATATAAACTCCAGGTAAACTCCAGGTAAACTCCAGGTAAACTCCAGGTAAACTCCAGGTAAACTCCAGGTAAACTCCAGATAAACTCAAGGTAAACTCCAGATAAACTCCAGGTAAACTCCAGGAAAACTCCAGGTAAACTCCAGGTAAACTCACTCCAGGTAAACTCCAGATAAACTCCAGGTAAACTCCAGATAAACTCCAGGTAAACTCCAGGTAAACTCCAGGTAAACTCCAGGTAAACTCCAGGTAAACTCCAGATAAACTCCAGGTAAACTCCAGGTAAACTCCAGGTAAACTCCAGGTAAACTCCAGGTAAACTCCAGGTAAACTCCAGGTAAACTCCAGGTAAACTCCAGGTAAACTCCAGATAAACTCCAGGTAAACTCCAGGTAAACTCCAGGTAAACTCCAGGTAAACTCCAGGTAAACTCCAGGTAAACTCCATATAAACTCCAGGTAAACTCCATGTAAACTCCAGGTAAACTCCAGGTAAACTCCAGGTAAACTCCAGGTAAACTCCAGGTAAACTCCAGGTAAACTCCAGATAAACTCCAGGTAAACTCCAGATAAACTCCAGGTAAACTCCAGGTAAACTCCAGGTAAACTCCACGTAAACTCCAGGTAAACTCCAGGTAAACTCCAGGTAAACTCCAGATAAACTCCAGGTAAACTCCAGGTAAACTCCAGGTAAACTCCAGGTAAACTCCAGGTAAACTCCAGATAAACTCCAGGTAAACTCCAGATAAACTCCAGGTAAACTCCAGGTAAACTCCAGGTAAACTCCAGGTAAACTCCAGGTAAACTCCAGATAAACTCCAGGTAAACTCCAGATAAACTCCAGGTAAACTCCAGGTAAACTCCAGGTAAACTCCACGTAAACTCCAGGTAAACTCCAGGTAAACTCCAGGTAAACTCCAGGTAAACTCCAGGTAAACTCCAGGTAAACTCCAGGTAAACTCCAGGTAAACTCCAGGTAAACTCCAGGTAAACTCCAGGTAAACTCCAGGTAAACTCCATATAAACTCCATGTAAACTCCAGGTAAACTCCATGTAAACTCCAGGTAAACTCCATGTAAACTCCAGGTAAACTCCAGGTAAACTCCAGGTAAACTCCAGGTAAACTCCATATAAACTCCAGGTAAACTCCAGGTAAACTCCAGGTAAACTCCAGGTAAACTCCAGGTAAACTCCAGGTAAACTCCAGGTAAACTCCAGGTACACCAACATATAAGAGAGGGTTGATAAGACACATGCAACAGTCAGGTTTCTTTATTTCGAAACTTCTCGCCAACGCAGCAGCCTTCTTCAGCCGAGTACACAGCAGCCTTCTTCAGCCGAGTACACAGCAGCCTTCTTCAGCCGAGTACACAGCAGCCTTCTTCAGCCGAGTACACAGCAGCCTTCTTCAGCCGAGTACACAGCAGCCTTCTTCAGCCGAGTACACAGCAGCCTTCTTCAGCCGAGTACACAGCAGCCTTCTTCAGCCGAGTACACAGCAGCCTTCTTCAGCCGAGTACACAGCAGCCTTCTTCAGCCGAGTACACAGCAGCCTTCTTCAGCCGAGTACACAGCAGCCTTCTTCAGCCGAGTACACAGCAGCCTTCTTCAGCCGAGTACACAAGATTTAGCAGCAGAAGATACGTGAACACGATGTTATCAGTCCATCAGCCTTGTAGACGAAGTTGGGAGGTGGTCAGTCCCTCAGCCTGGGGAAGAGTCCAGCACCATGGTCTGGAACAAGGTGGTCAGTCCCTCAGCCTGGAGAAGAGTTCAGCTTCATGGTCTGGAACAAGGTGGTCAGTCCCTCAGCCTGGAGAAGAGTTCAGCTTCATGGTCTGGAACAAGGTGGTCAGTCCCTCAGCCTGGAGAAGAGTTCAGCTCCATGGTCTGGAACAAGGTGGTCAGTCCCTCAGCCTGGAGAAGAGTTCAGCTTCATGGTCTGGAACAAGGTGGTCAGTCCCTCAGCCTGGAGGAGAGTTCAGCTCCATGGTCTGGAACAAGGTGGCCAGTCCCTCAGCCTGGAGAAGAGTTTAGCTCCATGGTCTGGAACAAGGTGGTCAGTCCCTCAGCCTGGAGAAGAGTTCAGCTTCATGGTCTGGAACAAGGTGGTCAGTCCCTCAGCCTGGAGAAGAGTTCAGCTCCATGGTCTGGAACAAGGTGGTCAGTCCCTCAGCCTGGAGAAGAGTCCAGCACCATGTTCTGGAACAAGGTGGTCAGTCCCTCAGCCTGGAGAAGAGTTCAGCTTCATGGTCTGGAACAAGGTGGTCAGTCCCTCAGCCTGGAGAAGAGTTCAGCTTCATGGTCTGGAACAAGGTGGTCAGTCCCTCAGCCTGGAGAAGAGTTCAGCTTCATTGTCTGGAACAAGGTGGTCAGTCCCTCAGCCTGGAGAAGAGTTCAGCTTCATGGTCTGGAACAAGGTGGCCAGTCCCTCAGCCTGGAGAAGAGTTCAGCTCCATGGTCTGGAACAAGGTGGTCAGTCCCTCAGCCTGGAGAAGAGTCCAGCTCCATGATCTGGAACAAGGTGGTCAGTCCATCAGCCTGGAGAAGAGTCCAGCTCCATGGTCTGGAACAAGATGGTCAGTCCCTCAGCCTGGAGAAGAGTTCAGTTCCATGTCTGGAACAAGGTGGTCAGCCCCTTAGCCTGGAGAAGAGTCCAGCACCATGGTCTGGAGAAAGGTGGTCAGTCCCTCAGCCTGGAGAAGAGTCCAGCTCCATGGTCTGGAACAAGGTGGTCAGTCCCTCAGCCTGGAGAAGAGTTCAGTTCCATGGTCTGGAACAAGGTGGTCAGTCCCTCAGCCTGGAGAAGAGTCAAGCTTCATGGTCTGGAACAAGGTGGTCAGTCCCTCAGCCTGGAGAAGAGTTCAGTTCCATGGTCTGGAACAAGGTGGTCAGCCCCTCAGCCTGGAGAAGAGTCCAGCTCCATGGTCTGGAAAAGGGTGGTCAGTCCCTCAGCCTGGAGAAGAGTCCAGCACCATGGTCTGGAGCAAGGTGGTCAGTCCCTCAGCCTGGAGAAGAGTCCAGCTCCATGGTCTGGAACAAGGTGGTCAGTTCCTCAGCATGGAGAAGAGTCCAGCTTCATGGTCTGGAACAAGGTGGTCAGTCCCTCAGCCTGGAGAAGAGTTCAGCACCATGGTCTGGAACAAGGTGGTCAGTCCCTCAGCCTGGGGAAGAGTCCAGCTCCATGGTCTGGAACAAGGTGGTCAGTCCCTCATCCTGGAAAAGAGTTCAGCTCCATGGTCTGGAACAAGGTGGTCAGCCCCTTAGCCTGGAGAAGAGTCCAGCACCATGATCTGGAACAAGGTGATCAGTCCCTCAGCCTGGAGAAGAGTCCAGCTCCATGGTCTGGAACAAGGTGGTCAGTCCCTCAGCCTGGAGAAGAGTCTAGCACCATGGTCTGGAACAAGGTGGTCAGTCCCTCAGCCTGGAGAAGAGTTCAGCTCCATGGTCTGGAACAAGGTGGTCAGTCCCTCAGCCTGGAGAAGAGTCCAGCTCCATGGTCTGGAACAAGGTGGTCAGTCCCTCAGCCTGGAAAAGAGTTCAGCACCATGGTCTGGAAGACGATGAGGGTAATAGTAGGCCTATAACGTGTACTGAGGAGGTCTTCAAGACCCCAGCAGTAACAGCAACAGCAGAAGGAGCAGCAGCAGCAGCAGTAGCTGCAGTGATAAGCAGGTACACGCACACATACATATATTAAGCGAGCTTCCGCAATCACTATCTACTGTTATTCTGCACTGCTTGGCACTGCCACTGCTTCATATTAACTGCCTGGCACTGCTACTACTCCACAACTCACTGCCTGGCACTGCCACTGCTTCATATTCACTGCCTGGCACTGCTACTACTCCACTACTCACTGCTTGGCACTGCCACTGCTCCACATTCAGTGCCTGGCACTGCCACTTCTCCACAACTCACTGCTCCAGAACATACATGGAGCCAGGAATGGCTTCCAACATATCCATAGTTCTAAGCATCATCTTGGTAAGTACACCACCTCATAGACCACCTCATGTGGCTGATAATCCCACATAATCACCTCATAACCCTCATCATGCTGATAATCCCACATAACCACGTAAATCTAAATGATTGTGGAGGTCCTGTGAATGCCATGAATGCTGTGTGTATGCTGTGTATACCATAATATATCCCCTGGATAGGGACAGGCTTAGAGCTCAGATGAGTACTAGTAAATACTCACAGAGTTAGCTATATTGCTAATCTAGATTGGTTAAGTTAGTGAGCTTAAAACCTTTTTAATATAGGAGGGTTTTGTAGGCTGGAATTAGCTAGTGGAGAATACAGGTACTTCTCAGTGTATATATTGTATGCTTTCAGATTATTAGTAGTAGTAGTTATAGTAGTAATGGCAGTAGTAGTAGTAGTAGTAGTAGTAGTAGTAGTAGTAGTAATTGTAGTAGTAGTAGTAGTTGTAGTAGTAGTAGTAGCAGTAGTAGTAGTAGTAGTAGTAGTAGTAGTAGTAGTAGTAGTAGTAGTAATTGTAGTAGTAGTAGTAGTAGTAGTAGTAGTAGTAATTGTAGTAGTAGTAGTAGTTGTAGTAGTAGTAGTAGCAGTAGTAGTAGTAGTAGTAGTAGTAGTAGTAGTAATTGTAGTAGTAGTAGTAGTTGTAGTAGTAGTAGTAGCAGTAGTAGTAGTAGTAGTAGTAGTAGTAGTAGTAGTAGTAGTAGTAGTAGTAGTAGTAGTAGTAGTAATTGTAGTAGTAGTAGTAATAGTAGTAGTAGTAGTAATAGTAGTAGTAGTAATTATAGTAGTAGTAGTAGTAGTAGTAGTAGTAGTAGTAATTATAGTAGTAGTAGTAGTAGTAATAGTAGTAGTAGTAGTAGTAGTAGTAGCAGTAGTAGTAGTAATTATAGTAATTATAGTAATTATAGTAATTATCGAACAGGCGATAAATGACATGCCCATGCACTCTGCCCCAGGGCCAGACTCATGGAACTCCATGTTCATCAAGAACTGCAAGAAGCCCCTATCACGAGCCTTTTCCATCCTATGGAGAGGGAGCATGGACACGGGGGTCGTCCCACAGTTACTAAAAACAACAGACATAGCCCCACTCCACAAAGGGGGCAGTAAAGCAACAGCAAAGAACTACAGACCAATAGCACTAACATCCCATATCATAAAAATCTTTGAAAGGGTCCTAAGAAGCAAGATCACCACCCATCTAGAAACCCATCAGTTACACAACCCAGGGCAACATGGGTTTAGAACAGGTCGCTCCTGTCTGTCTCAACTATTGGATCACTACGACAAGGTCCTAAATGCACTAGAAGACAAAAAGAATGCAGATGTAATATATACAGACTTTGCAAAAGCCTTCGACAAGTGTGACCATGGCGTAATAGCGCACAAAATGCGTGCTAAAGGAATAACAGGAAAAGTCGGTCGATGGATCTATAATTTCCTCACTAACAGAACACAGAGAGTAGTAGTCAACAGAGTAAAGTCCGAGGCAGCTACGGTGAAAAGCTCTGTTCCACAAGGCACAGTACTCGCTCCCATCTTGTTCCTCATCCTCATATCCGACATAGACAAGGATGTCAGCCACAGCACCGTGTCTTCCTTTGCAGATGACACCCGAATCTGCATGACAGTGTCTTCCATTGCAGACACTGCAAGGCTCCAGGCGGACATCAACCAAATCTTTCAGTGGGCTGCAGAAAACAATATGAAGTTCAACGATGAGAAATTTCAATTACTCAGATATGGTAAACATGAGGAAATTAAATCTTCATCAGAGTACAAAACAAATTCTGGCCACAAAATAGAGCGAAACACCAACGTCAAAGACCTGGGAGTGATCATGTCGGAGGATCTCACCTTCAAGGACCATAACATTGTATCAATCGCATCTGCTAGAAAAATGACAGGATGGATAATGAGAACCTTCAAAACTAGGGAGGCCAAGCCCATGATGACACTCTTCAGGTCACTTGTTCTATCTAGGCTGGAATATTGCTGCACACTAACAGCACCTTTCAAGGCAGGTGAAATTGCCGACCTAGAAAATGTACAGAGAACTTTCACGGCGCGCATAACGGAGATAAAACACCTCAATTACTGGGAGCGCTTGAGGTTCCTAAACCTGTATTCCCTGGAACGCAGGAGGGAGAGATACATGATTATATACACCTGGAAAATCCTAGAGGGACTAGTACCGAACTTGCACACGAAAATCACTCACTACGAAAGCAAAAGACTTGGCAGACGATGCAACATCCCCCCAATGAAAAGCAGGTGTGTCATTAGCATGTTAAGAGACCATACAATAAGTGTCAGGGGCCCGAGACTGTTCAACTGCCTCCCAGCACACATAAGGGGGATTACCAACAGACCCCTGGCAGTCTTCAAGCTGGCACTGGACAAGCACCTAAAGTCAGTTCCTGATCAGCCGGGCTGTGGCTCGTACGTTGGTTTGCGTGCAGCCAGCAGCAACAGCCTGGTTGATCAGGCTCTGATCCACCAGGAGGCCTGGTCACAGACCGGGCCGCGGGGGCGTTGACCCCCGGAACTCTCTCCAGGTAAACTCCAGGTCCAGGTAGTAGTAGTAGTAGTAGTAGTAGTAGTAGTAATAGTAGTAGTAGTAGTAGTAATAGTAGTAGCAATATTGGTAGTAGTAGTAAAAGTAGTAGTAGTAGTAGTAGTAGTAGTAGTAGTAGTAATAGTAGTAGTAGTAGTAGTAATAGTAGTAGTAGTAGTAGTAGTAGTAGTATAGTAGTAGTAGTAGTAGTAATATAGTAGTAGTAGTAGTAGTAGTAATAATAGTAGTAGTAGTAGTAATAGTAGTAGTAGTAGTAGTAGTAGTAATAGTAGTAGTAGTAGTAATAATAGTAGTAGTAGTAGTAATAGTAGTAGTAGTAGTAGTAGTAATAGTATAGTAGTAGTAGTAGTAGTAGTAGTAGTAGTAGTAGTAGTGATAGTAGTAGTAGTAGTAGTGATAGTAGTAGTAGTAGTAGTAGTGATAGTAGTAGTAGTAGTAGTAGTGATAGTAGTAGTAGTAGTAGTAGTAGTAGTGATAGTAGTAGTAGTAGTAGTAGTAGTAGTAGTAGTGATAGTAGTAGTAGTAGTAGTAGTGATAGTAGTAGTAGTAGTGATAGTAGTAGTAGTGGTAATCAAACAGTGTAATAAGTAAGTGTTGTATCCACAGATGATGGTGAAGTGTGAAGCCTCTCTACCCGCATGTGAGGTCAACTGTATCATTCCTGATACCTTAGTTGCCGACCCCTTCGATTGTAATAAATACTACATATGTACGTCAGATGGTGACTACATTAAGGACCCAGTTTCCTGTCCCGACAACCAACTCTTTGAACCAGTCGACCAACGATGTGTGGATCCCAATGTTGTAGAAGTCATCTGTCCTTCTGACTGTGAGAGATGTACCTATAACTGTGATGATGCTATTGTCAAAAAGGCAGCAAATGAGTTCGACTGCTTGTCTTATTACGACTGTAGTAATTTCCTGCCAGTGCTAATACAGTGTGAAAATGGCTTATATTTTGATGGTAATACCTGCCAGGATGATATAAGCAAGTGCTGTGCATGTAGGAAATTCTGTACCCAAGAATATCTTGGATATAACATTTCTGATTTACATAACTGTACTAACTATTATCGTTGTGATGAAGTGGGGTTCCCAGACGAGAGTCATCATGTTCACTGTACCTTAGGATATTTCGACGAAGCGACACAGTCGTGTTCAACTAGTAACGACTGTGAGAATGCATGTCGAGACAACCATGGTTGTACTTACGAATATGTCTGTTCGGAAATTGGCTATTTCCCTAAGTGTACTGAGGGTTGTTCCAGGCATTATTACAGTTGTGATGCCTCTCATATTAACCAGCTAGCAGAGACAATTACTTGTTCTGATAGCATGCTTCTCCATCCTGATCTGATGTTGTGTGTTGAACCTATATTGTGCCCTTATCCCCAAGAATAATAAGAATTCTGTAAGGTTATTGTCTACTAACCCATTGGTGCACTAGAGTGCACGTAAGAACAAGCTTGAGATGATGCTCTTCTTAATCTGGATTGAATGGTGGCTGTACAAACAGACATAGTTGGCAGTGTGAGTGCACTCATGGTATACAGCCCTTGAAAGCGGGACTAAGAAAAAGAAATTCTCAAAACACAATTCTCCAAATTAGGATAATTAGGTTAATTAAACAAGGAGAGAAGTAAACAGCAACTATTATAAAACCGCAGTTTACAAAAACTCAACCCCATCCAGCAACTCTCAGTTCACGGTACAGTACCACCATGGTACATTCAATCATCTCAACAAAGTGACCAACAATCACATTCTCTCCCAACACACTAAGAAATCTCTCTACCAAGAAACACAAACATTCAGCTACACGAGACACACCAGAAGTTTACCAGATACCATGTGAAGACTGCAACCAAGTATACATGGGACAAACAGGACGAACACTGTCTACCAGATACCATGTGAAGACTGCAACCAAGTATACATGGGATAGACAGGACGAACACTGTCTATCAGCTACCATGTAAAGACTGCAACCAAGTATACATGGGACAAACAGGACGAACACTGTCTACCAGATACCATGTGAAGACTCCAACCAAGTATACATGGGACAAACAGGACGAACACTGTCTACCAGATACCATGTGAAGACTGCAACCAAGTATACATGGGATAGACAGGACGAACACTGTCTATCAGCTACCATGTAAAGACTGCAACCAAGTATACATGGGACAAACAGGACGAACACTGTCTACCAGATACCATGTGAAGACTGCAACCAAGTATACATGGGACAGACAGGACGAACACTGTCTACCAGCTACCATGTAAAGACTGCAACCAAGTATACATGGGACAGACAGGACGAACACTGTCTACCAGCTACCATGTAAAGACTGCAACCAAGTATACATGGGACAAACAGGACGAACACTGTCTACCAGCTACCATGTAAAGACTGCAACCAAGTATACATGGGACAGACAGGACGAACACTGTCTACCAGCTACCATGTAAAGACTGCAACCAAGTATACATGGGACAAACAGGACGAACACTGTCTACCAGCTACCATGTAAAGACTGCAACCAAGTATACATGGGACAGAGAGGATGAACACTGTCTACCAGCTACCATGTAAAGACTGCAACCAAGTATACATGGGACAGAGAGGATGAACACTGTCTACCAGCTACCATGTAAAATTGCAACCAAGTATACATGGGACAAATAGGACAAACACTGTCTACAAGGACCATTAAACACAATAACAGGATAACCCAGCCATTTCTCAACATGTCATCATCAATAATCACAACATTCACTGGGAAGCTGCCACCATCAAACACAAAATACTCTTCAGTACCTGTCTTCTCACCCCGCCACTGCTTGACACCTCCCTACACTCACCTGTACAGGGAAAGGTGTAACCTTCCCTGTGTTCTTGTTCTCACTTCATTTATGTATCTGCTGAAGAGGACCCCAGAAGGGGGTCAAAATATACAAATTAATTAATCTTCTGAGTTTCTGTCTCCAAGTGTGTTATTATTGAGCACTGACAAGTGCCCAAGTATATATATATATATATATATATATATATATATATATATATATATATATATATATATATATATATATATGCAAGGAATTCGCGAGAGCATGCGAAATATACACAAACACTGATCTCTGGCTGAAGGAGACTCGAACCTACGAACCTTAGGACAAGGTACGCAGTGCTTTACCAATCTACCCACACTGGACCAATACCTTGGCGTGTAGCACGAGCTACACGTTTGATCCAAGGCAGCCAGCTTTCAGGGAGAAGGCTTACAGCTTTTCATCTCATCCCCTGCATGCATCAGCCTTACTAGAGATTTGAACAATGCAAGGAATTCGCGAGAGCATGCGAAATATACACAAACACTGATCTCTGGCTGAAGGAGACTCGAACCTACGAACCTTGCATTGTTCAAATCTCTAGTAAGGCTGATGCATGCAGGGGATGAGATGAAAAGCTGTAAGCCTTCTCCCTGAAAGCTGGCTGCCTTGGATCAAACGTGTAGCTCGTGCTACACGCCAAGGTATTGGTCCAGTGTGGGTAGATTGGTAAAGCACTGCGTACCTTGTCCTAAGGTTCGTAGGTTCGAGTCTCCTTCAGCCAGAGATCAGTGTTTATATATATCTAGATATATATATATATATATATATATATATATATATATATATATATATATATATATATATATCTAGGCCTTTCGTTTTGCAATCAACACATCATCAGGAGCTTGCAGTGTTGCAGAAAAGTACATGAAATCTGAGCAAACACTTTCAGAGTGAGCATTTTTGCTAGATTGAGGGAAACAGTAGAGGGTAAGTGCTCTAGGCATGCCAGCCAGTGCCCAGTACCCAGTGCCCAGTGCCAGGTACCTGGAAGACTGAATATTTCTTAAGTAAGTTTATTCAGGTATACACAAATACAGTTACATAAATTATCATACATAGCAGTGTATATGTAGTTATATACATTATCATACATAGCAGTATAATAATAATAATATCTTTATTTACTACAAGTACATGTACAAGGTATACAAGTACATGTACAAGTACATGTACAAGGTATACAAGTACATGTACAAGGTATACAGTCCTAGCTGACAACAATGACATACTACTATATAGAAACTCCCTTGTTATGCTCCACATTTCGGTACATTTCGGGCAAATTAGGTCAGTGTCCCAGGATGCGACCCACACCAGTCAACTAACACCCAGGTACCCATTTTACTGATGGGGAACATAGACAACAGGTGGAAAGAAACACGTCCAATGTTTCTACTCTGGCTGGGAATCGAACCCAGGCCCTCACCGTGTGAAGCGAGAGCGTTAACCACCAGGCCACCAGAGACAACCTCCAGGATAACCCCAAAAGAGTCAAAGTGACTTAGTATTTCCATTCCATTATAAGCCCACCAGCAGCCCACAAGCACTGATATTGTCGTGGCAGCCCAACAAGGATAACAATTAGTGGTATGACAATCATCAACAATTCTGTCAACTTCAGTATGATGTAAAAGACATGGCATTGTAAATACAGATGTCTGGCAACTATATAAGCATTTTTTGTACCTTGGAAAAAGAGGTCCACCAGTGATTCATTTAAAAGTAGAGACATTTTGGAGGCAGTTGAACAGTCTTGGGCCTCTGACACTTATTGTGTTGTCTCTCAACGTGCTAGTGACACCCTGAGTTTTGTTTGATGCTTTCAGTCAACCTGGATAAACCAGCATGTACCTGAGGTGAACTAAGTCACCCTTGGTAAACCAGCATGTACCTGAGGTTGAGTGGGTCACCCTTGGTAAACCAGCGAGTACCTGAGGTGAAGTGGGTCACCCTGGGTAAACCAGCGAGTACCTGAGGTTGAGTGGGTCACCCTGGGTAAACCAGCAAGTACCTGAGGTGAAGTGGGTCACCCTGGGTAAACCAGCAAGTACCTGAGGTGAAGTGGGTCACCCTGGGTAAACCAGTGTGTACCTGAGGTGACATGGGTCCACCTCTGTAAATATGAGGATCTGACCATTTGGCTGCTTCCAAAGACTCATTTTGATATAGTTACATGATAGATACTTTCAATTATAGGTATTCAAGGTTATAGGAGACAGGAGGAAATACTTATTGGGGGCACTAACCCCCAGACACACCCAGGTATACTCCAGGTATACTCCAAGCATACTCCAGGTAGACTACAGGCATACACCAGGTATACTCCAAGCATACTCCAGGTATACTCCAAGCATACTCCAGGTAGACTACAGGCATACTCCAGGTATACTCCAAGCATACTCCAGGTATACTCCAAGCAAACTCCAGGTACGCTCCAGGTATATTCCAAGTATATAACAACCCAAAACCAAATCCTCAGTCACTATAACACATCTTTAGAATGGAAATTAATTAGGTTTGATCCGAGGCACGGAGAACTGCTCCGGTTCCTTGAATCACAGAAAAATGATGAGGAAGGCGAAGAATGTGTATTGCGTCGTTCAGGTGAACGTTCTCACGGGTAATTTGATGCCTCGTTTATCACCATGGGAATGACGAGTGTGTATCAGTTCACTGGTGAACACATGAACGACAATAACACTCCGGTAGATCTCAAGAACCACAGAGTTCATTTCTTCAAGGCAAATGTTAGAATCCGTGTTGTTTACGATATCTTCCCAGCTTGTTTCATTTAGGACATGGTTGACTTGGTCCCATTGTATGTTTTTGATACTGAAATTGAATTTTGTGATATACAGTCCAACTCCCCCTTGTTGCCTGTTTAGTCTGTCGCATCGGAATAGGTTATAACCTGGGATCCATATTTCGTTGTCGTAATGATCCTTTATCTGGGTCACTGTGAATGCTGTAAACATCGCATTTGACTCCGTGAGCAGCCCCTTGATGTAAGGAATTTTGTTGTTTTTTGACGGTTTTAGACCCTGTATATTTGCAAAGACAAATGTCGTTATATTGGTGGAATTTAGGGGGGTTTTATTTGCTGACTCTAATATCTGTTGTTCTGGGGTAGAGGCCAATGTCCGTGCCTCTGCTCCAGAAGTGTTTTCAGGTGGTGTAGGATTATTGTCATTTCTTGCCAGTCTTTTTTCCCTTCTGGCCCTAAAAAACCTCTGTCCCTGGAGAGGTTGTGGCTCCCCCCATTTGTTTCCCATAGTCTGGCTGGTCTGTGTCTTCTAGTCCCCTTAAGTTGATGTGCCTGGCAGTATGCACTGTAGCGTTTTCTTTCATGGCTTGACGAGTGACGCATTTCTGGGTGAAATAAGTTGCAAAAAGTTGCACTCTCTTGTTGTCATGTGGATGCGGAAGTTTTCTGGGATGCTCAGAGGTGCATGTCCCACCTGTTTTACCAGATATACCCTGCCTGGCAGCAGTGATAAGCAGATACACGCACACATGCATATATTAAGCGAGGTTCCACAGTCACTGTCTACTGTTATTCTTCACTGCTTGGCACTACTACTACTTCATATTCACTGCCTGGCACTGCCACTGCTACTGCTCCATTACTCACTGCCTGGCACTGCCACTGCCACTGCTCCATTACTCACTGCCTGCCACTGCCACTGCTCCATTACTCACTGCCTGGCACTGCCGCTGCCACTGCTCTATTACTCACTGCCTGCCACTGCCACTGCTCCATTACTCACTTCCTGGCACTGCCACTGCCACTGCTCCATTACTCACTGCCTGCCACTGCCACTGCTCCATTACTCACTGCCTGGCACTGCCACTGCCACTGCTCCATTACTCACTGCCTGCCACTGCCACTGCTCCATTACTCACTGCCTGGCACTGCCACTGCCACTGCTCCATTACTCACTGCCTGCCACTGCCACTGCTCCATTACTCACTGCCTGCCACTGCCACTGCTCCACAACATACATGCAGCCAGGAATGGCTTCCAACATACCCATAGTTCTAACCATCATCCTGGTAAGTACACCACCTCATAGACCACATTATGTTGTTGATAATCACACATGATCACCTGATAATCCTCATCATGTTGCTAGTAATCCCATATAGTATGTCAACACTGCCTTTCCTGGTCCTTGTATTACCATTGTGGTCCTTGTATTACCATTGTGGTCCTTGTATTACCATTGTGGTCCTTGTATTGCCATTGTGGACCTTGTATTACCATTGTGGACCTTGTATTACCATTGTGGACCTTGTATTACCATTGTGGTCCTTGTATTACCATTATGGACCTTGTATTACCATTGTGGTCCTTGTATTACCATTGTGGTCCTTGTATTACCATTGTGGACCTTGTATTACCATTGTGGACCTTGTATTACCATTGTGGACCTTGTATTACCATTGTGGACCTTGTATTACCATTGTGGACCTTGTATTACCATTGTGGACCTTGTATTACCATTGTGGTCCTTGTATTACCATTGTGGTCCTTGTATTACCATTGTGGACCTTGTATTACCATTGTGGTCCTTGTATTACCATTGTGGACCTTGTATTACCATTGTGGTCCTTGTATTACCATTGTGGTCCTTGTATTACCATTGTGATCCTTGTATTACCATTGTGGACCTTGTATTACCATTGTGGACCTTGTATTACCATTGTGGACCTTGTATTACCATTGTGGACCTTGTATTACCATTGTGGTCCTTGTATTACCATTGTGGTCCTTGTATTACCATTGTGGTCCTTGTATTACCATTGTGGTCCTTGTATTACCATTGTGGTCCTTGTATTACCATTGTGGACCTTGTATTACCATTGTGGTCCTTGTATTACCATTGTGGTCCTTGTATTACCATTGTGGTCCTTGTATTACCATTGTGGACCTTGTATTACCATTGTGGTCCTTGTATTACCATTGTGGTCCTTGTATTACCATTGTGTTCCCTGTATTACCATTGTGTTCCCTGTATTACCATTGTGGACCTTGTATTACCATTGTGGACCTTGTATTACCATTGTGTTCCCTGTATTACCATTGTGGACCTTGTATTACCATTGTGGACCTTGTATTACCATTGTGGTCCTTGTATTACCATTGTGGTCCTTGTATTACCATTGTGTTCCCTGTATTACCATTGTGGACCTTGTATTACCATTGTGGTCCTTGTATTACCATTGTGGACCTTGTATTACCATTGTGGTCCTTGTATTACCATTGTGGACCTTGTATTACCATTGTGGTCCTTGTACTACCATTGTGGTCCTTGTATTACCATTGTGGAAATTGTATTACCATTGTGGTCCTTGTATTACAATTGTGGACCTTGTATTACAATTGTGGTCCTTGTATTACCATTGTGGACCTTGTATTACCATTGTGGTCCTTGTATTACCATTGTGGACCTTGTATTACCATTGTGGACCTTGTATTACCATTGTCGACCTTGTATTATCATTGTGGACCTTGTATTACCATTGTCGACCTTGTATTACCGTTGTGGACCTTGTATTACCATTGTGGACCTTGTATTACCATTGTGGACCTTGTATTATCATTGTGGACCTTGTATTACCATTGTCGACCTTGTATTACCGTTGTGGACCTTGTATTACCATTGTGGACCTTGTATTACCAATGTGGACCTTGTATTACCATTGTGGACCTTGTATTACCATTGTGGACCTTGTATTACCATTGTGGACCTTGTATTACCGTTGTGGACCTTGTATTACCATTGTCGACCTTGTATTACCATTGTCGACCTTGTATTACCGTTGTGGACCTTGTATTACCATTGTGGACCTTGTATTACCATTGTGGTCCTAGAATAACAATTACAATGGATAATGGTTAGTCATTCTAGACGTACGACCTGACTACTATAAGCCCGGCCCCTTCAAGAAGACTCCAGGAAAGACTAGTTGAAGTGAGGACTAGAGAAGAGAACCAGCTACGAACCAGGGATGAACCAGCGACGGACCAGGGATGAACCAGCGGCGGACCAGGGATGAACCAGCAGGGGACCAGGGATGAACCAGCGGCGGACCAGGGATGAACCAGCGACGGACCAGGGATGAACCAGCAGGGGACCAGGGATGAACCAGCAGGGGACCAGGGATGAACCAGCGACGGACCAGGGATGAACCAGCAGGGGACCAGGGATGAACCAGCGACGGACCAGGGATGAACCAGCGACGGACCAGGGATGAACCAGCGACGGACCAGGGATGAACCAGCGACGGACCAGGGATGAACCAGCGGGGGACAAGGGATGAACCAGCGGCGGACCAGGGTTGAACCAGCGACGGACCAGGGATGAACCAGCGACGGACCAGGGATGAACAAGCGACGGACCAGGGATGAACCAGCGGCGGACCAGGGATGAACCAGCGACGGACCAGGGATGAACCAGCGACGGACCAGGGATGAACCAGCGACGGACCAGGGATGAACCAGCGACGGACCAGGGATGAACCAGCGACGGACCAGGGATGAACCAGCGACGGACCAAGGATGAACCAGCCACGGACCAGGGATGAACCAGCGACGAACCAGGGATGAACCAGCGACGGACCAGGGATGAACCAGCGACGGACCAGGGATGAACAAGCGACGGACCAGGGATGAACCAGCGACGGACCAGGGATGAACCAGCGACGGACCAGGGATGAACAAGCGACGGACCAGGGATGAACCAGCGACGGACCAGGGATGAACCAGCGACGGACCAGGGATGAACAAGCGACGGACCAGGGATGAACCAGCGACGGACCAGGGATGAACCAGCGACGGACCAGGGATGAACCAGCGACGGACCAGGGATGAACCAGCGACGGACCAGGGATGAACAAGCGACGGACCAGGGATGAACCAGCGACGGACCAGGGATGAACCAGCGACGGACCAGGGATGAACCAGCGACGGACCAGGGATGAACAAGCGACGGACCAGGGATGAACCAGCGACGGACCAGGGATGAACAAGCGACGGACCAGGGATGAACCAGCGACGGACCAGGGATGAACAAGCGACGGACCAGGGATGAACCAGCGACGGACCAGGGATGAACAAGCGACGGACCAGGGATGAACCAGCGACGGACCAGGGATGAACAAGCGACGGACCAGGGATGAACCAGCGACGGACCAGGGTTGAACCAGCGACGGACCAGGGATGAACCAGCGACGGACCAGGGATGAACCAGCGACGGACCAGGGATGAACCAGCAGGGGACCAGGGATGAACCAGCGGCGGACCAGGGATGAACCAGCGGGGGACAAGGGATGAACCAGCGACGGACCAGGGATGAACCAGCAGGGGACCAGGGATGAACCAGCGGCGGACCAGGGATGAACCAGCGACGGACCAGGGATGAACCAGCGACGGACCAGGGATGAACCAGCGGCGGACCAGGGATGAACCAGCGACGGACCAGGGATGAACCAGCGACGGACCAGGGATGAACCAGCGACGGACCAGGGATGAACCAGCGACGGACCAGGGATGAACCAGCAACGGACTAGGGATGAACCAGGGATGAACCAGGGATGAACCAGGGATGAACCAGGGATGAACCAGGGATGAACCAGGGATGAACCAGGGATAAACCAGGAATAAACCAGGAATAAACCAGGGATGAACCAGGGATGAACCAGGGATGAACCAGGGATGAACCAGGGATGAACCAGGAATAAACCAGGAATAAACCAGGGATGAACCAGGGATGAACCAGGGATAAACCAGGAATAAACCAGGAATAAACCAGGGATGAACCAGGGATGAACCAGGGATGAACCAGGGATGAACCAGGGATGAACCAGGGATAAACCAGGGATAAACCAGGGATAAACCAGGGATGAACCAGGGATGAACCAGGGATAAACCAGGGATGAACCAGGGATGAACCAGGGATGAACCAGGGATGAACCAGGGATGAACCAGGGATAAACCAGGGATGAACCAGGGATGAACCAGGGATGAACCAGGGATGAACCAGGGATGAACCAGGGATGAACCAGGTATGAACCAGGGATGAACCAGGGATGAACCAGGGATGAACCAGGGATGAACCAGGGATGAACCAGGGATGAACCAGGGATGAACCAGGGATGAACCAGGGATGAAGCAGGTATGAACCAGGGATGAACCAGGGATGAACCAGGGATGAACCAGGGATGAACCAGGGATGAACCAGGTATGAACCAGGGATGAATCAGGTATGAACCAGGGATGAACCAGGGATGAACCAGGGATGAACCAGGGATGAACCAGGTATGAACCAGGGATGAACCAGGTATGAACCAGGGATGAACCAGGGATGAACCAGGGATGAACCAGGTATGAACCAGGGATGAACCAGGTATGAACCAGGGATGAACCAGGGATGAACCAGGGATGAACCAGGGATGAACCAGGGATGAACCAGGTATGAACCAGGGATGAACCAGGGATGAACCAGGGATGAACCAGGTATGAACCAGGGATGAACCAGGGATGAACCAGGTATGAACCAGGGATGAACCAGGGATGAACCAGGGATGAATCAGGTATGAACCAGGGATGAACCAGGGATGAACCAGGGATGAACCAGGTATGAACCAGGGATGAACCAGGGATGAACCAGGGATGAACCAGGGATGAACCAGGGATGAACCAGGTATGAACCAGGGATGAACCAGGTATGAACCAGGGATGAACCAGGGATGAACCAGGGATGAACCAGGGATGAACCAGGGATGAACCAGGAATGAACCAGGGATGAACCAGGGATGAACCAGGTATGAACCAGGGATGAACCAGGGATGAACCAGGGATGAACCAGGGATGAACCAGGGATGAACCAGGGATGAACCAGGGATGAACCAGGAATAAACCAGGGATGAACCAGGGATGAACCAGGAAAAAACCAGGGATGAACCAGGGATGAACCAGGGATGAACCAGGGATGAACCAGGGATAAACCAGGAATAAACCAGGAATAAACCAGGGATGAACCAGGGATGAACCAGGGATGAACCAGGGATGAACCAGGGATGAACCAGGGATAAACCAGGAATAAACCAGGAATAAACCAGGGATGAACCAGGGATGAACCAGGGATGAACCAGGGATGAACCAGGTATGAACCAGGGATGAACCAGGGATAAACCAGGAATAAACCAGGAATAAACCAGGAATAAACCAGGGATGAACCAGGGATGAACCAGGGATGAACCAGGTATGAACCAGGGATGAACCAGGGATAAACCAGGAATAAACCAGGAATAAACCAGGGATGAACCAGGGATGAACCAGGGATGAACCAGGTATGAACCAGGGATGAACCAGGGATAAACCAGGAATAAACCAGGAATAAACCAGGAATAAACCAGGGATGAACCAGGGATGAACCAGGGATGAACCAGGTATGAACCAGGGATGAACCAGGGATAAACCAGGAATAAACCAGGAATAAACCAGGGATGAACCAGGGATGAACCAGGGATGAACCAGGGATGAACCAGGGATGAACCAGGGATGAACCAGGTATGAACCAGGGATGAACCAGGGATGAACCAGGGATGAACCAGGTATGAACCAGGGATGAACCAGGGATGAACCAGGGATGAACCAGGTATGAACCAGGGATGAACCAGGGATGAACCAGGGATGAACCAGGGATGAACCAGGGATGAACCAGGGATGAACCAGGAATAAACCAGGGATGAACCAGGGATGAACCAGGAATAAACCAGGGATGAACCAGGGATGAACCAGGTATGAACCAGGGATGAACCAGGGATGAACCAGGGATGAACCAGGGATAAACCAGGAATAAACCAGGAATAAACCAGGGATGAACCAGGGATGAACCAGGGATGAACCAGGGATGAACCAGGGATGAACCAGGGATGAACCAGGGATAAACCAGGAATAAACCAGGAATAAACCAGGGATGAACCAGGGATGAACCAGGGATGAACCAGGGATGAACCAGGGATGAACCAGGGATAAACCAGGAATAAACCAGGAATAAACCAGGGATGAACCAGGGATGAACCAGGGATGAACCAGGGATAAACCAGGAATAAACCAGGAATAAACCAGGGATGAACCAGGGATGAACCAGGGATGAACCAGGAATAAACCCGGGATGAACCAGGGATAAACCAGGAATAAACCAGGGATGAACCAGGGATGAACCAGGGATGAACCAGGAATAAACCCGGGATGAACCAGGGATAAACCAGGAATGAACCAGGGATGAACCAGGGATGAACCAGGGATGAACCAGGGATGAACCAGGGATGAACCAGGGATGAACCAGGGATGAACCAGGGATGAACCAGGGATGAACCAGGGATGAACCTAACATCAGGAATATGAACAGCAGGAGTAGGCCGTTGTCCAGTGATTTATTTTTGGCTAGTTGGTGGAGGCTAGCTAGCTGACTGGCTGGCTAGATGGCGGGCTAGATGGCTGGCTACCTGGCTGGCTAGATGGCGAGCTAGATGGCTGGCTACCTGGCTGGCTAGATGGCGGGCTAGATGGCTGGCTACCTGGCTGTCTAGATGGCGGGCTAGATGGCTGGCTACCTGGCTGGCTAGATGGCAGGCTAGATGGCTGGCTACCTGGCTGGCTAGATGGCAGGCTAAATGGCTGCCTACCTGGCTGGCTAGATGGCAGGCTAGATGGCTGGCTACCTGGCTGGCTAGATGGCAGGCTAAATGGCTGCCTACCTGGCTGGCTAGATGGCGGGCTAGATGGCTGGCTACCTGGCTGGCTAGATGGCAGGCTAAATGGCTGCCTACCTGGCTGGCTAGATGGCGAGCTAGATGGCTGGCTAGGTGGCAGGCTAGCTTGATGGCTGGCTAGATGGCTGGCGCATGACTCGTGGAGCTCCGTGTTCATCAAGAACTGCAAGAAGCCCCTATCACGAGCCTTTTCCATCCTATGGAGAGGGAGCATGGATACGGGGGTCGTCCCTCAGTTACTAAAAACAACAGACATAGCCCCACTCCACAAAGGGGGCAGTAAAGCAACAGCAAAGAACTACAGACCAATAGCACTAACATCCCATATCATAAAAATCTTTGAAAGGGTCCTAAGAAGCAAGATCACCACCCATCTAGAAACCCATCAGTTACACAACCCAGGGCAACATGGGTTTAGAACAGGTCGCTCCTGTCTGTCTCAACTATTGGATCACTACGACAAGGTCCTAAATGCACTAGAAGACAAAAAGAATGCAGATGTAATATATACAGACTTTGCAAAAGCCTTCGACAAGTGTGACCATGGCGTAATAGCGCACAAAATGCGCGCTAAAGGAATAACAGGAAAAGTCGGTCGATGGATCTATAATTTCCTCACTAACAGAACACAGAGAGTAGTCGTCAACAGAGTAAAGTCCGAGGCAGCTACGGTGAAAAACTCTGTTCCACAAGGCACAGTACTCGCTCCCAGTGTTCCACAAGGCACAGTACTCGCTCCCAGTGTTCCACAAGGCACAGTACTCGCTCCTATCTTGTTTCTCATCCTCATATCTGACATAGACAAGGAAGTCAGCCACAGCACCGTGTCTTCCTTTGCAGATGACACCCGAATCTGCATGACACTGCAAGGCTCCAGGAGGACATTGCAGACACTGCAAGGCTCCAGGAGGACATTGCAGACACTGCAAGGCTCCAGGAGGACATTGCAGACACTGCAAGGCTCCAGGCGGACATCAACCAAATCTTTCAGTGGGCTGCAGAAAACAATATGAAGTTCAACGATGAGAAATTTCAATTACTCAGATATGGTAAACATGAGGAAATTAAATCTTCATCAGAGTACAAAACAAATTCTGGCCACAAAATAGAGCGAAACACCAACGTCAAAGACCTGGGAGTGATCATGTCGGAGGATCTCACCTTCAAGGACCATAACATTGTATCAATCGCATCTGCTAGAAAAATGACAGGATGGATAATGAGAACCTTCAAAACTAGGGAGGCCAAGCCCATGATGACACTCTTCAGGTCACTTGTTCTATCTAGGCTGGAATATTGCTGCACACTAACAGCACCTTTCAAGGCAGGTGAAATTGCCGACATAGAAAATGTACAGAGAACTTTCACGGCGCGCATAACGGAGATAAAACACCTCAATTACTGGGAGCGCTTGAGGTTCCTAAACCTGTATTCCCTGGAACGCAGGAGGGAGAGATACATGATTATATACACCTGGAAAATCCTAGAGGGACTAGTACCGAACTTGCACACGAAAATCACTCACTACGAATGCAAAAGACTTGGCAGACGATGCAACATCCCCCCAATGAAAAGCAGGGGTGTCATTAGCACGTTAAGAGACCATACAATAAGTGTCAGGGGCCCGAGACTGTTCAACTGCCTCCCAGCACACATAAGGGGGATTACCAACAGACCCCTGGCAGTCTTCAAGCTGGCACTGGACAAGAACCTAAAGTCGGTTCCTGACCAGCCGGGCTGTGGCTCGTACGTTGGTTTGCGTGCAGCCAGCAGCAACAGCCTGGTTGATCAGGCTCTGATCCACCAGGAGGCCTGGTCACAGACCGGGCCGCGGGGGCGTTGACCCCCGGAACTCTCTCCAGGTAAACTCCAGGTAATTATATTTATTTATTTATTATATCATTTATCATATTTAACAATATTAACATCGCAAATATCAATGGTTAGGTGTTAGTCACATAAACATGTCACTTTATCTATACATTAAACAAGTGTTATTTTTGCAGGTGTTGGCGGTGAAAAAACAGACAGCAGTTAAAAACTGTGCCGTTTCTTGTTCCTCTGCTGGATCACTTGCTGCAGACCCCTTCGACTGTCAGAATTACTACGTGTGTTTGAGCTCCACTTCCTACAGTGACTTTCCAAATTCCTGCCCTGATGGTGAGAATTTTGACAGTGTTCACCAGGTGTGCACGACTTCAGCAGTGACTTGCCCTTCTTTCTGCTTAAAGTGCACATACGACTGTACAAAAAAAATTGTTAATAAGGCATCAGACCAGTACAATTGTTCCGTATACTATGAGTGCAGTGGGACGACTCCACTGAAGATGGAGTGCCCATCAGGCCTGTATTTTGATGGTCACATTTGCCAGACAGATATGAAGAAATGCTGTTCATGTCGACCAGATTGCACTGGTGCTCCAATTGGTCAAAAGTATCCAGATTATCGTAATTGCACTAATTATTATCTTTGTACAGCAAGTGGAATACCAGACGAAGCTTATCACTTTCACTGTCCAACTGGTAACTTCGACGTTGTACAACAAATCTGTGTAGAAGGCGCTAAATGTGAAACCCAGTGCGATGAGGTTCCATATTGTGATGATTCCTACATATGTGCTTCAGTTGGGTACTTCCCTAGGTGCTATGGCATGTGTGACACATATTATTACCTATGTGATATAAATATGATCGGCCAGCCAGGAGAACTCTTGGTTTGCTCAGATGGGAAAGTCATCGACCCTGACATAGTAAAGTGTGTTGATCCAGAAGATTGTCCTTACTAACACTCCTGAAGGATCCTTGAAGTTTGTACACTAGGTTCCTTACTGCAGGATCCTTCAGTCTTATACACCAGGATCCTCACCGCAGGATCCCACTGGTGTTTTTAAGGTCCCCACTACTGTTATTAAGGTCCCCACAACTGTTATTAAGGTCCCCACTACAGTTATTAAGGTCCTCACTACTGTTATTAAGGTTCCCACTACTGTTATTAAGGTCCCCACTACTGTTATTAAGGTCCCCACTACTGTTATTAAGGTCCCCACAACTGTTATTAAGGTCCCCACTACTGATATTAAGGTCCCAGTACTGTTCTTAAGGACCCACTACTGTTATTAAGGTCCCACTACTGTTATTAAGGTCCTCACTGCTGTTATTAAGGTCCTCACTACTGTTATTAAGGTCCCCACTACTACTATTAAGGTCCCCATAACTGTTATTAAGGTCCTCACTACTGTTATTTAGGTCCCCACTACTGTTATTAAGGTCCTCACTACTGTTATTAAGGTCCTCACTACTGTTATTAAGGTCCCCACTACTGTTATTAAGGTCCCCACTACTGTTATTAAGGTCCCCACTAATGTTATTAAGGTCCAAACAACTGTTATTAAGGTTCCCACTACTGTTATTAAGGTCCCCACTCTGTTATTAAGGTCCCCACTACTGTTATTAAGGTCCCCACAACTGTTATTAAGGTCCCCACTACTGATATTAAGGTCCCAGTACTGTTCTTAAGGACCCACTACTGTTATTAAGGTCCCACTACTGTTATTAAGGTCCTCACTGCTGTTATTAAGGTCCTCACTACTGTTATTAAGGTCCCCACTACTACTATTAAGGTCCCCATAACTGTTATTAAGGTCCCCACTACAGTTATTAAGGTCCTCACTACTGTTATTTAGGTCCCCACTACTGTTATTAAGGTCCTCACTATTGTTATTAAGGTCCTCACTACTGTTATTAAGGTCCCCACTACTGTTATTAAGGTCCCCACTACTGTTATTAAGGTCCCCACTACTGTTATTAAGGTCCAAACAACTGTTATTAAGGTCCCACTACTGTTATTAAGGTCCCCACTACTATTATTAAGGTCCCACTACTGTTATTAAGGTCCTCACTACTGTTATTAAGGTCCCCACTGGTGTTATTAAAGTCTCCACTGGTGTTATTAAGGTCCCCACTGGTGTTATTAAGGTCCGCACTGGTGTTATTAAGGTCCCCACTGGTGTTATTAAGGTCCCACTACTGTTATTAAGGTCCCCACTACTGTTATTAAGGTCCCCACTGGTGTTATTAAGGTCCTCACTACTGTTATTAAGGGCTCCACTACTGTTATTAAGGTCCCCACTACTGTTAGTAAGGTCAAACTACTGTTATTAAGGTCCCCACTACTGTTATTAAGGTCCCCACTGGTGTTATTAAGGTCCCACTACTGTTATTAAGGTCCCCACTACTGCTATTAAGGTCCCCACTACTGTTATTAAGGTCCCCACTACTGTTATTAAGGTCCCCACTACTGTAATTAAGATCCCCACTACTGTTATCAAAGTTCTTACAACTGTTATTAAGGTCCCCACTACTGCTATTAAGGTCCCTACTACTGTTATTAAGGGCCCCACTGGTGTTATTAAGGTCCCCACTGGTGTTATTAAGGTCCCACTACTGTTATTAAGGTCCCACTATTGTTATTAGGGTCCCCACTTCTGTTATTAAAGTCCCACTACTGTTATTAAGGTCCCTACTACTGTTATTAAGGTCCCCACTACTGTTATTAAGGTCCCACTACTGTTATTAAGGTCCCCACTGGTGTTATTAAGGTCCCCACTACTGTTATTAAGGTCCCCACTGGTGTTATTAAGGTCCTTCTATTGTTATTAAGGTCCCCACTGGTGTTATTAAGGTCCCACTACTGTTATTAAGGTCCCCACTACTGTTATTAAGGTCCCCACTGGTGTTATTAAGATCCCACTACTGTTAGTAAGGTCCCCACAACTGTTATTAATGTCTCACTACTGTTATTAAGGTCCCCACTGGTGTTATTAAGGTCCCCGCTGGTGTTATTAAGGTCCCCACTGGTGTTATTAAGGTCCCACTACTGTTAGTAAGGTCCCCACAACTGTTATTAATGTCTCACTACTGTTATTAAGGTCCCCACTGGTGTTATTAAGGTCCCCACTGGTGTTATTAAGGTCCCCACTGGTGTTATTAAGGTCCCCACTGGTGTTATTAAGGTCCCCACTGGTGTTATTAAGGTCCCCGCTGGTGTTATTAAGGTCCCCACTGGTGTTATTAAGGTCCCCACTGGTGTTATTAAGGTCCCCACTTGTGTTATTAAGGTCCCCACTGGTGTTATTAAGGTCCCCACTGGTGTTATTAAGGTCCCCACTGGTGTTATTAAGGTCCCCACTGGTGTTATTAAGGTCCCCACTGGTGTTATTAAGGTCCCCACTGGTGTTATTAAGGTCCCCACTGGTGTTATTAAGGTCCCCACTGGTGTTATTAAGGTCCCCACTGGTGAATTTTGTTTAATAAAAATATTCACACTGTACCCACTGGAGTAATTTCATCCATGTGTCTTTTAGAAGTATTTAATAACAAAAAATGGACTATTGATTTATGGCTTCATCAGTCCACCAATGACTGAGGTAATCGATTCCAATCTGAGGGACTGATTACCTCCAAGTCCTTCTGATCTTCATCATTCTTCTCCGTATTGGACTGATGAAGCCACTGATTAGCGAAACATCTCCACAATAAAGACCCCCAGTTGTATGACCCCCAGGTGTATGACCCCCAGGTGTATGACCCCCAGGTGTATGACCCCCAGGTGTATGACCCCCAGGTGTATGACCCCCAGGTGTATGACCCCCAGGTGTATGACCCCCAGGTGTATGACCCCCAGGTGTATGACCCCCAGTTGCATAACCCCCAGTTGTATAACCCCCAGGTGTATGACCCCCAGGTGTATGACCCCCAGATGTATGACCCCCAGGTGTATGACCTCCGCTGGAGCTATTGTCTACGCCAGGATAACCTTACGAGGTTTGGCTTAGTTGTTAATTAGGTACGGTGACTACAGGTGCTAGTTTGTCTAGTTAGGTACAGGAAGGTACTGGAGCCAAATACTGAGGGTAAAGGCTGGTATGGACGCTTCGTACCAATCATTGTTACGTTATACCTTTGAAGAGTTTCGAGAGTTTATCTACTCTCTGAGACCGGCCATGGGCCAGGCTTGGATAATGCATTAACTACAGGTCGATCAACTGCTCCTGGAGAGGATGGTATAACCTATGATATAGGTCGATCAACTGCTCCTGGAGAGGATGGTATAACCTATGATATAGGTCGATCAACTGCTCCTGGAGAGGATGGTATAACCTATGATATAGGTCGATCAACTGCTCCTGGAGAGGATGGTATAACCTATGATATTCTCAGAACTCTAAGGCACGTGCCTGATAACCCTTTGTTGGCACTGTATAATCTCAGTTACATTGAGGGCGTTCTTCCTACTTCCTGGACCAATAGTCTCATTGTGCCTATCCCTAAGCCACAACAGCAACATCCCCCCAATGAAAAGCAGGGGTGTCACTAGCACGTTAAGAGACCATACAATAAGTGTCAGGGGCCCGAGACTGTTCAACTGCCTCCCAGCACACATAAGGGGGATTACCAACAGACCCCTGGCAGTCTTCAAGCTGGCACTGGACAAGCACCTAAAGTCAGTTCCTGATCAGCCGGGCTGTGGCTCGTACGTTGGTTTGCGTGCAGCCAGCAGTAACAGCCTGGTTGATCAGGCTCTGATCCACCAGGAGGCCTGGTCACAGACCGGGCCGCGGGGGCGTTGACCCCCGGAACTCTATCCAGGTAAACTCCAGGTAAACAGCCTGATACATTTAGGCCGATCTCCTTAACTAATTGTCTTGTAAATCTTCTGACAGAAAGATACTTAAGACTGTACTACAGAATCAGACATCAACTTTCCCCCTACCTCTATGGGTTCATGACAGGTAACAGTGTGCAGAACTGTATTTCCACCTTTCTCACTGCACACACCTCTACTAGTTTTACCACTTTTCTTGATCTAAAATCTGCATTTGATATTGCGAACAGAACCGTTATACTACATGAACTAGCCAAAATGAATATTGGTGGTAGCTTACTCTGCTGGATAATAGGATACTTGTCAAATAGAGTATCCTCTGTCCTTTACCAAGGCTTCAGAAGTGAGTCTAAAGAAATGTCTTTAGGTACACCGCAGGGAGGAGTTCTTAGTCCCATGCTATTTAATATTCTGATTAATGCTCTACCTGCCTCACCTAAACATATAGCTATTAGCTATGCTGATGATATCATGATCCATACAACAGGGCATAAGATGAGTACCATTCTTAATGAAGTTAAAGCAATTTGTAATCGACTAGGCCTCATAATGTCTTCCGGTGGCCTGGTGGCTAAAGCTCCGGCTTCACACACGGAGGGCCCGGGTTCGATTCCCGGCGGGTGGAAACATTCGACACGTTTCCTTACACCTGTTGTCCTGTTCACCTAGCAGCAAATAGGTACCTGGGTGTTAGTGGACTGGTGTGGGTGGCATCCTGGGGGACAAGATTAAGGACCACAATGGAAATAAGTTAGACAGTCCTCGATGACGCACTGACTTTCTTGGATTATCCTGGGTGGCTAACCCTCCGGGGTTAAAAATCCGAACGAAATCTTATCTTATCTTAAAACTAAGATATTAACAAGCAAACGACATCCCCCACCCATCTATTTGCAGGGTGAAATCATTAGCTACGTTAAAACTTACAGATATCTTGGTGTAGATGTACCCTTTAACAAATCCACTATACCACAACTAAACAAGAAATGTAAAGCTAGGCTAAATGCTCTCAAAGTTGTTGCTGGCTACAACCCCAACTATGGTGCAAATGTTGCTGGCTACAACCCCAACTATGGTGCTAATGTTGCTGGCTACAACCCCAACTATGGTGCTAATGTTGCTGGCTACAACCCCAACTATGGTGCTAATGTTGCTGGCTACAATCCCAACTATGGTGCAAATGTTGCTGGCTACAACCCCAACTATGGTGCTAATGTTGCTGGCTACAACCCCAACTATGGTGCTAATGTTGCTGGCTACAACCCCAACTATGGTGCTAATGTTGCTGGCTACAATCCCAACTATGGTGCTAATGTTGCTGGCTGCAACCCCAACTATGGTGCTAATGTTGCTGGCTACAACACCAACTATGGTGCTAATGTTGCTGGCTACAACCCCAAGTATGGTGCTAATGTTGCTGGCTACAACACCAACTATGGTGGTAATGTTATTGGCTACAACACCAACTATGGTGCTAATGTTGCTGGCTGTAACCCCAACTATGGTGCTAATGTTGCTGGCTACAACCCCAACTATGGTGGTAATGTTGCTGGCTACAACCCCAACTATGGTGCTAATGTTGCTGGCTGCAACCCCAACTATGGTGCTAATGTTGCTGGCTACAACCCCAACTATGGTGGTAATGTTGCTGGCTACAACACCAACTATGGTGCTAATGTTGCTGGCTGCAACCCCAACTATGGTGCTAATGTTGCTGGCTACAACCCCAACTATGGTGGTAATGTTGCTGGCTACAACCCCAACTATGGTGCTAATGTTGCTGGCTACAACCCCAACTATGGTGCTAATGTTGCTGGCTACAACCCCAACTATGGTGCTAATGTTGCTGGCTACAATCCCAACTATGGTGCTAATGTTTCTGGCTACAACCCCAACTATGGTGCTAATGTTGCTGGCTACAACCCCAACTATGGTGCTAATGTTGCTGGCTACAACCCCAACTATGGTGCTAATGTTGCTGGCTACAACCCCAGCTATGGTGCTAATGTTGCTGGCTACAACCTCCACTATGGTGCTAATGTTGCTGACTACAACCCCAACTATGGTGCTAATGTTGCTGGCTACAACCCCAACTATGGTGCTAATGTTGCTGGCTACAACCCCAACTATGGTGCTAATGTTGCTGGCTGCAACCCCAACTATGGTGCTAATGTTGCTGGCTACAACCCCAACTATGGTGCTAATGTTGCTGGCTACAACCCCAACTATGGTGCTAATGTTGCTGGCTACAACCTCCAGTATGGTGCTAATGTTGCTGGCTACAACCCCAACTATGGTGCTAATGTTGCTGGCTGCAACCCCAACTATGGTGCTAATGTTGCTGGCTACAACCTCCACTATGGTGCTAATGTTGCTGGCTACAACCCCAACTATGGTGCTAATGTTGCTGGCTGCAACCCCAACTATGGTGCTAATGTTGCTGGCTACAACCTCCACTATGGTGCTAATGTTGCTGGCTACAACCCCAACTATGGTGCTAATGTGAGAATCGTGAGAATGATGTACATAGCCTATGTTAGGTCCTTAATTGATTATGCTGCTCCCATGTTGATATTAGCTAGAGAAAGTTCTCTCCGACCCTTGGAGTTAATGCATAATGAAGCTCTCAGGATTATTCTTGGTTGTCCCAGATCTACAAAAGTTCTTAACATGAGGAAGGAGCTTGGTATTTCTAGTATCAGTGATAGAATTGTTGAGATTAGCACTGTACTCGGTATTAGAATGTTGAGAAACGAACCAGACACTGTCACAGTGAATCTTACCAAGTGTCTAGAGGTGAATACACACAGATCTAAATGGATTGTTAAAACGTGCAATTGCATTAAGTTTTATAACCTGCATGAACTGTATCACTGTAGGCAACAAGAGCATTTCACCCCTCCATGGAAGATGTGTTCATTTAATATCACATACCTACAAGTCCCTCCCAAGAAGATCATTGCTAGTAATCCCTTCCTTAAATCTCTTGTTAGAGCAACTGCTCAAGAAGAAATTTCTCACCTAGCTGGTAGTAATAAGTTATCACAAGTTATATACACTGATGGATCTAAACAGGAGTCTTCTGGCAGGGCTGCATCTGCTCTTGTTGCCACCTCCAGCAGGAGTCTTCTGGCAGGGCTGCATCTGCTCTTGTTGCCACCTCCAGCAGGAGTCTTCTGGCAGGGCTACATCTGCTCTTGTTGCCACCTCCCTAGTTAAGAACGATAATAAATTTGTTGAGTTAGGCATAAGAATTAACAACTGGGCGTCTACACTGCAAACTGAATTGTTTGCAATCCTAATGGCGCTAAAGCTAACCTATGACACTGAGCTTGACTCTATCATCATTACTGATTCTATGTCATCATTGAAGGCTCTTGGCTCATATAATAACTCCAACAACATGCTCATTGGGGAAGCCAGGTATAGATACTCAAAAATTAGGGACAAAGGAATTAATGTACAATTGCTATGGATCCCATCACACATTGGATTACTCCTTCATGATAAAGTTGATATGTTAGCCAAGAAGAGTATCGAGAAGGAGAATGTAGAATATAACTTTGGTATAACTGTGTCTAGCATTAGGAATAATATTAGGAGAGAAGTAAATAATGAAAATGATTGTTATAGGAATGCAGTTAGAAGCCTGAGTAGATCTATAACCCACTATGATAACATGAACGTAGATAAGTATGTTTATGGAGCAACTTGCAATGTGAACAGACTGACTGATGTTGTAGTGGCCAGGCTTAGTCTTGGTTACAAGTACTGACTGATGTTGTAGTGGCCAGACTTAGTCTTGGTTACAAGTACTGACTGATGTTGTAGTGGCCAGACTTAGTCTTGGTTACAAGTACTGACTGATGTTGTAGTGGCCAGACTTAGTCTTGGTTACAAGTACTGACTGATGTTGTAGTGGCCAGACTTAGTCTTGGTTACAAGTACTGACTGATGTTGAAGTGGCCAGGCTTAGGCTTGGTTACAAGTACTGACTGATGTTGTAGTGGCCAGGCTTAGGCTTGGTTACAAGTACTGACTGATGTTGTAGTGGCCAGGCTTAGGCTTGGTTACAAGTACTGACTGATGTTGTAGTGGCCAGGCTTAGGCTTGGTTACAAGTACTGACTGATGTTGTAGTGGCCAGACTTAGGCTTGGTTACAAGTACTGACTGATGTTGTAGTGGTCAGACTTAGGCTTGGTTACAAGTACTGACTGATGTTGTAGTGGCCAGACTTAGGCTTGGTTACAAGTACTGACTGATGTTGCAGTGGTCAGACTTAGTCTTGGTTACAAGTATTGACTGATGTTGTAGTGGCCAGACTTAGTCTTGGTTACAAGTACTGACTGATGTTGTAGTGGCCAGACTTAGTCTTGGTTACAAGTATTGACTGATGTTGTAGTGGCCAGACTTAGTCTTGGTTACAAGTATTGACTGATGTTGTAGTGGCCAGACTTAGGCTTGGTTACAAGTACTGACTGATGTTGTAGTGGTCAGACTTAGGCTTGGTTACAAATACTGACTGATGTTGTAGTGGCCAGACTTAGTCTTGGTTACAAGTACTGACTGATGTTGTAGTGGCCAGACTTAGTCTTGGTTACAAGTATTGACTGATGTTGTAGTGGCCAGACTTAGTCTTGGTTACAAGTATTGACTGATGTTGTAGTGGCCAGACTTAGGCTTGGTTACAAGTACTGACTGATGTTGTAGTGGTCAGACTTAGGCTTGGTTACAAATACTGACTGATGTTGTAGTGGCCAGACTTAGGCTTGGTTACAAGTACTGACTGCTGTTGTAGTGGTCAGACTTAGGCTTGGTTACAAGTACTGACTGATGTTGTAGTGGCCAGACTTAGGCTTGGTTACAAGTACTGACTGATGTTGTAGTGGTCAGACTTAGGCTTGGTTACAAATACTGACTGATGTTGTAGTGGCCAGACTTAGGCTTGGTTACAAGTACTGACTGATGTTGTAGTGGTCAGACTTAGGCTTGGTTACAAGTACTGACTGATGTTGTAGTGGTCAGACTTAGTCTTGGTTACAAGTACTGACTGATGTTGTAGTGGCCAGACTTAGTCTTGGTTACAAGTACTGACTGATGTTGTAGTGGCCAGACTTAGGCTTGGTTACAAGTACTGACTGATGTTGTAGTGGCAAGACTTAGTCTTGGTTACAAGTACTGACTGATGTTGTAGTGGCCAGACTTAGTCTTGGTTACAAGTACTGACTGATGTTGTAGTGGCCAGACTTAGTCTTGGTTACAAGTACTGACTGATGTTGTAGTGGCCAGACTTAGGCTTGGTTACAAGTACTTCTGGCAGTTTGGGAGACACACAGATGATGATCAAACTAAATGTAAATTATGTGATCAGGCATATGGTCACTCTCTTGAACACTATGTGCTTAATTGTCCACTTATTGAGGAATACAGAGACAGACAGTATAATAACCTATGTGACATGTCAAGATATCTTATTAATGAAAATAAGATACCAGATATACTAAGCAAATTTCCTAAATTTGCTTGAAACAGATAAGTGAACTATAGATATGTAGATATAAATCCATATGTATTCCTGTTAACCCTTTGGGGCCTAGTTCCTAGGCCTTTTGTGTATCCATATGCTCTCGCGCTACCGTCCACAGGATGGATATGGGGTGCACAATAAACTAGCCACTTCGGTGGCAAAATCTAAATCTAATCAGTGGCCCTATAACCCACAACAACAACAACAATGATACAACATACACTGTCAGTGGCCCTATAACCCACAACAATGATACAACATACACTGTCAGTGGCCCTATAACCCACAACAACAACAACAATGATACAACATACACTGTCAGTGGCCCTATAACCCACAACAAAAACAACAACAACAATGATACAACGTACACTGTCAGTGGCCCTATAACCCACAACAAAAACAACAACAATGATACAACTTACACTGTCAGTTGCCCTATAACCCACAACAACAACAACAACAACAATGATACAACTTACACTGTCAGTGGCCCTATAACCCACAACAACAACAATGATACAACATACACAGTCAGTGGCCCTATAACCCACAACAACAACAATGATACAACATACACAGTCAGTGGCCCTATAACCCACAACAACAACAATGATACAACGTACACTGTCAGTGGCCCTATAACCCACAACAACAACAATGATACAACATACACAGTCAGTGGCCCTATAACCCACAACAACAACAATGATACAACGTACACTGTCAGTGGCCCTATAACCCACAACAACAACAATGATACAACATACACTGTCAGTGGCCCTATAACCCACAACAACAACAACAACAACAACAACAATGATACAACGTACACTGTCAGTGGCCCTATAACCCACAACAACAACAACAACAACAACAACAACAACAATGATACAACGTACACTGTCAGTGGCCCTATAACCCACAACAACAACAATGATACATCATACACTGTCAGTGGCCCTATAACCCACAACAACAACAATGATACAACGTACACTGTCAGTGGCCCTATAACCCACAACAACAACAATGATACAACATACACTGTCAGTGGCCCTATAACCCACAACAACAACAATGATACAACATACACTGTCAGTGGCCCTATAACCCACAACAACAACAATGATACAACATACACTGTCAGTGGCCCTATAACCCACAACAACAACAATGACCACAAATTGACCACTGTCTGGAAAACCTTCCAGCTCCTGCACCCAACATCTTGCTCCTGGGGGATTTCAACTTATTTTTTATTGTTTTTTTTTTATTATCACACCGGCCGATTCCCACCAAGGCAGGGTGGCCCGAAAAAGAAAAACTTTCACCATCATTCACTCCATCACTGTCTTGCCAGAAGGGTGCTTTACACTACAGTTTTTAAACTGCAACATTAACACCCCTCCTTCAGAGTGCAGGCACTGTACTTCCCATCTCCAGGACTCAAGTCCGGCCTGCCGGTTTCCCTGAATCCCTTCATAAATGTTACTTTGCTCACACTCCAACAGCACGTCAAGTATTAAAAACCATTTGTCTCCATTCACTCCTATCAAACACGCTCACGCATGCCTGCTGCAAGTCCAAGCCCCTCGCACACAAAACCTCCTTTACCCCCTCCCTCCAACCCTTCCTAGGCCGACCCCTACCCCGCCTTCCTTCCACTACAGACTGATACACTCTTGAAGTCATTCTGTTTCGCTCCATTCTCTCTACATGTCCGAACCACCTCAACAACCCTTCCTCAGCCCTCTGGACAACAGTTTTGGTAATCCCACACCTCCTCCTAACTTCCAAACTACGAATTCTCTGCATTATATTCACACCACACATTGCCCTCAGACATGACATCTCCACTGCCTCCAGCCTTCTCCTCGCTGCAACATTTATCACCCACGCTTCACACCCATATAAGAGCGTTGGTAAAACTATACTCTCATACATTCCCCTCTTTGCCTCCAAGGACAAAGTTCTTTGTCTCCACAGACTCCTAAGTGCACCACTCACTCTTTTTCCCTCATCAATTCTATGATTCACCTCATCTTTCATAGACCCATCCGCTGACACGTCCACTCCCAAATATCTGAATACGTTCACCTCCTCCATACTCTCTCCCTCCAATCTGATATTCAATCTTTCATCACCTAATCTTTTTGTTATCCTCATAACCTTACTCTTTCCTGTATTCACCTTTAATTTTCTTCTTTTGCACACCCTACCAAATTCATCCACCAATCTCTGCAACTTCTCTTCAGAATCTCCCAAGAGCACAGTGTCATCAGCAAAGAGCAGCTGTGACAACTCCCACTTTGTGTGTGATTCTTTATCTTTTAACTCCACGCCTCTTGCCAAGACCCTCGCATTTACTTCTCTTACAACCCCATCTATAAATATATTAAACAACCACGGTGACATCACACATCCTTGTCTAAGGCCTACTTTTACTGGGAAAAAATTTCCCTCTTTCCTACATACTCTAACTTGAGCCTCACTATCCTCGTAAAAACTCTTCACTGCTTTCAGTAACCTACCTCCTACACCATACACTTGCAACATCTGCCACATTGCCCCCCTATCCACCCTGTCATACGCCTTTTCCAAATCCATAAATGCCACAAAGACCTCTTTAGCCTTATCTAAATACTGTTCACTTATATGTTTCACTGTAAACACCTGGTCCACACACCCCCTACCTTTCCTAAAATCTCCTTGTTCATCTGCTATCCTATTCTCCGTCTTACTCTTAATTCTTTCAATTATAACTCTACCATACACTTTACCAGCAAATAATATTGTTGCAGTAATAACACCAGGAGGCAGCTCTGATGAAAACTCACACTCACGCGAGTTTTTAAATCTCTGCACAAAATTCAATTTAACCAGCAAATAATAGAGCCTACTAGACTGGAGAATACACTAGACCTCATCTTCACTAACAATGATGATCTGATAAGAAATATCACCATATCAAAAACAATATACTCAGATCACAACATAATTGAGGTTCAGTCATGTATGCGCGGAGCCCCAGACCGACATAATGAGATTAGTCACGAGGGAGCATTCACCAAATTCAACTTCAATAACAAAAACATAAAGTGGGACCAAGTAAACCAAGTCCTAACCGATATAAGCTGGGAAGATATACTAAGCAACTGTAGTGATACTGGTCCTGTGGGGAGCAGCAGCAGGATAATACTGCACCACCTCTAGGGGCCCTTAACAACAACAACAGTTTGGTGTGCGTCATGGGCACCAACATATGGTGTGTGATTCTCTCCTACTTTATCCATTTATCACCGATGCAGATTACATGGTGAGTTTAAATATGTGGCCTGTAGTTATAACTTTTCTCTTGACATATGCAAGACATCACCATCCCTGTAGAAGCCATTATTAGATGTACTAGTCATTATATTTTGTTGTTGCAGAAGTACTATGAAGATTCTATGTTCAATAAAGCCTAGAGATAAGGCCTGTGTTTCTATCACAACAGCAACACAGACCCCAACTTATGCCTAGAACAGATTAACTCGGTGGCACTCGATGTATGCACAAGGCTTATTCCTCTAAGAAAAAGGAGGAGTAGATGTAAAACAGAAAGAGACAGGCGCTCCCTTTACAGGCGACGGAAAAGAATAACAGAGCGGCTAAAAGAGGTCAATATATCTGAAATGCGTAGGGAGACACTGGTCAGAGAAATAGCAAGCATCGAACTTAAGCTAAAAGAATCCTTTAGGAGTCAGGAATCGCGGGAAGAACTAAAAGCCATAAATGAAATCGAAAGAAACCCAAAGTATTTCTTCTCCTATGCCAAATCAAAATCGAGAACAACGTCCAGTATTGGGCCCCTACTTAAACAAGATGGGTCCTACACAGATGACAGCAAGGAAATGAGTAAGCTACTCAAGTCCCAATATGACTCAGTTTTTAGCAAGCCGCTAACCAGACTGAGAGTCGAAGATCAAAATGATTTTTTTATGAGAGAGCCACAAAATTTGATTAACACAAGCCTATCCGATGTTATCCTGACGCCAAATGACTTCGAACAGGCGATAAATGACATGCCCATGCACTCTGCCCCAGGGCCAGACTCATGGAACTCTGTGTTCATCAAGAACTGCAAGAAGCCCCTATCACGAGCCTTTTCCATCCTATGGAGAGGGAGCATGGACACGGGGGTCGTCCCACAGTTACTAAAAACAACAGACATAGCCCCACTCCACAAAGGGGGCAGTAAAGCAACAGCAAAGAACTACAGACCAATAGCACTAACATCCCATATCATAAAAATCTTTGAAAGGGTCCTAAGAAGCAAGATCACCACCCATCTAGAAACCCATCAGTTACACAACCCAGGGCAACATGGGTTTAGAACAGGTCGCTCCTGTCTGTCTCAACTATTGGATCACTACGACAAGGTCCTAAATGCACTAGAAGACAAAAAGAATGCAGATGTAATATATACAGACTTTGCAAAAGCCTTCGACAAGTGTGACCATGGCGTAATAGCGCACAAAATGCGTGCTAAAGGAATAACAGGAAAAGTCGGTCGATGGATCTATAATTTCCTCACTAACAGAACACAGAGAGTAGTCGTCAACAGAGTAAAGTCCGAGGCAGCTACGGTGAAAAGCTCTGTTCCACAAGGCACAGTACTCGCTCCCATCTTGTTCCTCATCCTTATATCCGACATAGACAAGGATGTCAGCCACAGCACCGTGTCTTCCTTTGCAGATGACACCCGAATCTGCATGACAGTGTCTTCCATTGCAGACACTGCAAAGCTCCAGGCAGACATCAACCAAATCTTTCAGTGGGCTGCAGAAAACAATATGAAGTTCAACGATGAGAAATTTCAATTACTCAGATATGGTAAACATGAGGAAATTAAATCTTCATCAGAGTACAAAACAAATTCTGGCCACAAAATAGAGCGAAACACCAACGTCAAAGACCTGGGAGTGATCATGTCGGAGGATCTCACCTTCAAGGACCATAACATTGTATCAATCGCATCTGCTAGAAAAATGACAGGATGGATAATGAGAACCTTCAAAACTAGGGAGGCCAAGCCCATGATGACACTCTTCAGGTCACTTGTTCTATCTAGGCTGGAATATTGCTGCACACTAACAGCACCTTTCAAGGCAGGTGAAATTGCCGACCTAGAAAATGTACAGAGAACTTTCACGGCGCGCATAACGGAGATAAAACACCTCAATTATTGGGAGCGCTTGAGGTTCCTAAACCTGTATTCCCTGGAACGCAGGAGGGAGAGATACATGATTATATACACCTGGAAAATCCTAGAGGGACTAGTACCGAACTTGCACACGAAAATCACTCACTACGAAAGCAAAAGACTTGGCAGACGATGCACCATCCCCCCAATGAAAAGCAGGGGTGTCACTAGCACGTTAAGAGACCATACAATAAGTGTCAGGGGCCCGAGACTGTTCAACTGCCTCCCAGCACACATAAGGGGGATTACCAACAGACCCCTGGCAGTCTTCAAGCTGGCACTGGACAAGCACCTAAAGTCAGTTCCGGATCAGCCGGGCTGTAGCTCGTATGTTGGTTTGCGTGCAGCCAGCAGCAACAGCCTGGTTGATCAGGCTCTGATCCACCAGGAGGCCTGGTCTCAGACCAGGCCGCGGGGGCGTTGACCCCCGGAACTCTCTCCAGGTAAACTCCAGGTAAACAACAATTATACTACATACACTGTCAGTGGCCCTATAACCCACAACAACAACAACAACAACAATGATACAACATACACTGTCAGTGGCCCTATAACCCACAACAACAACAACAACAACAATGATACAACGTACACTGTCAGTGGCCCTATAACCCACAACAACAACAACAACAACAACAATGATACAACATACACTGTCAGTGGCCCTATAACCCACAACAACAACAACAACAACAACAACAATGATACAACATACACTGTCAGTGGCCCTATAACCCACAACAACAACAACAACAACAACAACAATGATACAACATACACTGTCAATGGCCCTATAACCCATCAACAACAACAATAATACAACTTACACTGTCAGTGGCCCTATAACCCACAACAACAACAACAACAACAACAATGATACAACATACACTGTCAGTGGCCCTATAACCCACAACAACAACAATGATTCAACATACACTGTCAATGGCCCTATAACCCACAACAACAACAATAATCTCCGGTCAACTGGCCGGTGAATTAAGAGTATTCATCTAGTTGTGGTTGCGGGGGGTCGAGTCACAGCTCCTGGCCCCGTGAGTATAAGTCCACGTTACTGATGACATCTATCCTGGTAATATGTCTCATAGGTTGTTATATTATGTAATTTTCCGTCAGGATATTCTCATTCACACCAGGTGTTGTATGATCTCCCAGGTGTTGTATGATCTCCCAGGTGTTGTATGATCTCCCAGGTGTTGTATGATCTCCCAGGTGTTGCATGATCTCCCAGGTGTTGTATGATCTCCCAGGTGTTGTATGATCTCCCAGGTGTTGTATGATCTCCCAGGTGTTGTATGATCTCCCAGGTGTTGTATGATCTCCCAGGTGTTGTATGATCTCCCAGGTGTTGTATGATCTCCCAGGTGTTGTATGATCTCCAGGTGTTGTATGATCTCCCAGGTGTTGTATGATCTCCCAGGTGTTGTATGATCTCCCAGGTGTTGTATGATCTCCCAGGTGTTGTATGATCTCCCAGGTGTTGTATGATCTCCCAGGTGTTGTATGATCTCCCAGGTGTTGTATGATCTCCCAGGTGTTGTATGATCTCCCAGGTGTTGTATGATCTCCCAGGTGTTGTATGATCTCCCAGGTGTTGTATGATCTCCCAGGTGTTGTATCTCCCAGGTGTTGTATGATCTCCCAGGTGTTCTATGATCTCCCAGGTGTTGTATGATCTCCCAGGTGTTGTATGATCTCCCAGGTGTTGTATGATCTCCCAGGTGTTGTATGATCTCCCAGGTGTTGTATGATCTCCCAGGTGTTGTATGATCTCCCAGGTGTTGTATGATCTCCCAGGTGTTGTATGATCTCCCAGGTGTTGTATGATCTCCCAGGTGTTGTATGATCTCCCAGGTGTTGTATGATCTCCCAGGTGTTGTATGATCTCCCAGGTGTTGTATGATCTCCCAGGTGTTGTATGATCTCCCAGGTGTTGTATGATCTCCCAGGTGTTGTATGATCTCCCAGGTGTTGTATGATCTCCCAGGTGTTGTATGATCTCCCAGGTGTTGTATGATCTCCCAGGTGTTGTATGATCTCCCAGGTGTTGTATGATCTCCCAGGTGTTGTATGATCTCCCAGGTGTTGTATGATCTCCCAGGTGTTGTATGATCTCCCAGGTGTTGTATGATCTCCCAGGTGTTGTATGATCTCCCAGGTGTTGTATGATCTCCCAGGTGTTGTATGATCTCCCAGGTGTTGTATGATCTCCCAGGTGTTGTATGATCTCCCAGGTGTTGTATGATCTCCCAGGTGTTGTATGATCTCCCAGGTGTTGTATGATCTCCCAGGTGTTGTATGATCTCCCAGGTGTTGTATGATCTCCCAGGTGTTGTATGATCTCCCAGGTGTTGTATGATCTCCCAGGTGTTGTATGATCTCCCAGGTGTTGTATGATCTCCCAGGTGTTGTATGATCTCCCAGGTGTTGTATGATCTCCCAGGTGTTGTATGATCTCCCAGGTGTTGCATGATCTCCCAGGTGTTGTATGATCTCCCAGGTGTTGTATGATCTCCCAGGTGTTGTATGATCTCCCAGGTGTTGTATGATCTCCCAGGTGTTGTATGATCTCCCAGGTGTTGTATGATCTCCCAGGTGTTGTATGATCTCCCAGGTGTTGTATGATCTCCCAGGTGTTGTATGATCTCCCAGGTGTTGTATGATCTCCCAGGTGTTGTATGATCTCCCAGGTGTTGTATGATCTCCCAGGTGTTGTATGATCTCCCAGGTGTTGTATGATCTCCCAGGTGTTGTATGATCTCCCAGGTGTTGTATGATCTCCCAGGTGTTGTATGATCTCCCAGGTGTTGTATGATCTCCCAGGTGTTGTATGATCTCCCAGGTGTTGTATGATCTCCCAGGTGTTGTATGATCTCCCAGGTGTTGTATGATCTCCCAGGTATTGTATGATCTCCCAGGTGTTGCATGATCTCCCAGGTGTTGTATGATCTCCCAGGTGTTGCATGATCTCCCAGGTGTTGTATGATCTCCCAGGTGTTGTATGATCTCCCAGGTGTTGTATGATCTCCCAGGTATTGTATGATCTCCCAGGTGTTGCATGATCTCCCAGGTGTTGTATGATCTCCCAGGTGTTGCATGATCTCCCAGGTGTTGTATGATCTCCCATGTGTTGTATGATCTCCCAGATGTTGTATGATCTCCCAGGTGTTGTATGATCTCCCAGGTGTTGTATGATCTCTCAGGTGTTGTATGATCTCCCAGGTGTTGTATGATCTCCCAGGTGTTGTATGATCTCCCAGGTGTTGTGTGATCTCCCAGGTATTGCATGATCTCCCAGGTGTTTCATGATCTCCCAGGTGTTGTATGATCTCCCAGGTGTTGTATGATCTCCCAGGTGTTGTATGATCTCCCAGGTGTTGTATGATCTCCCAGGTGTTGTATGATCTCCCAGGTGTTGTATGATCTCCCAGGTGTTGTATGATCTCCCAGGTGTTGTATGATCTCCCAGGTGTTGCATGATCTCCCAGGTGTTGTATGATCTCCCAGGTGTTGTATGATCTCCCAGTTGTTGTATGATCTCCCAGGTGTTGTATGATCTCCCAGGTGTTGTATGATCTCCCAGGTGTTGTATGATCTCCCAGGTGTTGTATGATCTCCCAGGTGTTGTATGACCTCCCAGGTGTTGTATGATCTCCCAGGTGTTGTATGATCTCCCAGGTGTTGTATGATCTCCCAGGTGTTGCATGATCTCCCAGGTGTTGTATGATCTCCCAGGTGTTGTATGACCTCCCAGGTGTTGTATGATCTCCCAGGTGTTGTATGATCTCCCAGGTGCTGTATGATCTCCCAGGTGTTGTATGATCTCCCAGGTGTTGTATGATCTCCCAGGTGTTGCATGATCTCCCAGGTGTTGTATGATCTCCCAGGTGTTGTATGATCTCCCTGGTGTTGTATGATCTCCCAGGTGTTGCATGATCTCCCAGGTGTTGTATGATCTCCCAGGTGTTGCATGATCTCCCAGGTGTTGCATGATCTCCCAGGTGTTGTATGATCTCCCAGGTGGCAATATAAACACAAATGCAGTATAATGTGATCCTTTATTGACTACGTTTCGCCCACACAGTGGGCTTTTTCAAGTCACAAACAGAACTACCTGGGGTGGAAGGAACGCGAGTATTTATAGTCCAGCTGAGGTCAGGTGAAGAATGCTGCATCTGATGATGTACCGAGTGGGGTTATAGAGTCTAAAAACTTGGGTAGCTTGGAAAGGAGATTGGATAAGTTGTGAGCAGACCTTCTACAGTGTTCTTATGTGGGATAGCGATGAAGAAGTTTCTTGGCAAGTGGTTCAGCTATGTTATAGAAGCCACTATTCTGGTTGAAGTTGTCGGATATAGAAATGAGTGATGATTCCAGGATTCTTCGGTATTGAGTGTTGTGTTCTGTGGCGATAAGTCTTGAGTTTCTGTAGTTTATCAAGTGGTTGTGTGAATTACGGTGTTGTACGCAGGCATTCCTTGTGTCGTCAGACCTGCTTGCATATTGGTGTTCTGAAATACGTGTTTGGAGGTCCCTTGATGTTTCGCCCACGTATAACTTGTTGCAGTCATTACAAGGGATTATGTATACCCCTGCAGAGGATGGAGGCTTGTCCTGTCTACTACTGGTGATGTCCTTGATGGTCGTGGTTGTGGAGGTAGATACTTAGAATGATGTTTTGGCAAAGATGTTGGAAACATGTTTGGCAATGGAGTTGGTGGGAAGGACTATGTATCTCTTCTCGGCAGTGTCTTCTCTGGGTGTGTTGAAGATGTTTAATGCCCGTCGTCTGCAGTCTCTGATGAAGTGACGAGGATAGTGGAGTTTAGAAAATACTTGTTTAATCATCGTGCATTCTTCCTCAAGGAACTCGTTGCTGCAGATTCTGAGTGCACGCAGGAAGAAGCCTATAATTACACCACGTTTGGTTTTGGTGTCGTGGTGAGAGTAGAAGTGGAGAAGATCGTTTTGGTTGGTGGGTTTTCGATAGACTTTAAAACGAAGTTCATGGTCAGCTTCGCAGAGCAGAACATCAAGGAAAGGAAGAGTGTTGTCGACTTCTTCTTCAAGTGTGACCTGGGTTGAGGGCTCGACCTGGTTGAGCTTGTCTTGGAGAGCTTGAACGTTGAAGCGTCTGGGAGTTATGAGGAGAATGTTGGTGTTGTATGGAGGTGTTGTATGATCTCCCAGGTGTTGTATGATCTTCCAGGTGTTGTATGATCTCCCAGGTATTGTATGACCCCCAGGTGTTGTATGATCTTCCAGGTGTTGTATGATCTCCCAGGTGTTGTATGATCTCCCAGGTGTTGTATGATCTCCCAGGTGTTGTATGATCTCCCAGGTGTTGTATGATCTCCCAGGTGTTGTATGATCTCCCAGGTGTTGTATGATCTCCCAGGTGTTGTATGATCTCCCAGGTGTTGTATGATCTCCCAGGTGTTGTATGATCTCCCAGGTGTTGCATGATCTCCCAGGTGTTGCATGATCTCCCAGGTGTTGTATGATCTCCCAGGTGTTGTATGATCTCCCAGGTGTTGTATGATCTCCCAGGTGTTGTATGATCTCCCAGGTGTTGTATGATCTCCCAGGTGTTGTATGATCTCCCAGGTGTTGTATGATCTCCCAGGTGTTGTATGATCTCCCAGGTGTTGTATGATCTCCCAGGTGTTGTATGATCTTCCAGGTGTTGTATGATCTCCCAGGTGTTGTATGATCTCCCAGGTGTTGTATGATCTCCCAGGTGTTGTATGATCTCCCAGGTGTTGTATGATCTCCCAGGTGTTGTATGATCTCCCAGGTGTTGTATGATCTCCCAGGTGTTGTATGATCTCCCAGGTGTTGTATGATCTCCCAGGTGTTGTATGATCTCCCAGGTGTTGTATGATCTCCCAGGTGTTGCATGATCTCCCAGGTGTTGCATGATCTCCCAGGTGTTGTATGATCTCCCAGGTGTTGTATGATCTCCCAGGTGTTGTATGATCTCCCAGGTGTTGTATGATCTCCCAGGTGTTGTATGATCTCCCAGGTGTTGTATGATCTCCCAGGTGTTGCATGATCTCCCAGGTGTTGTATGATCTCCCAAGTGTTGTATGATCTCCCAGGTGTTGTATGATCTCCCAGGTGTTGTATGATCTCCCAGGTGTTGTATGATCTCCCAGGTGTTGTATGATCTCCCAGGTGTTGTATGATCTCCCAGGTGTTGTATGATCTCCCAGGTGTTGTATGATCTCCCAGGTGTTGTATGATCTCCCAGGTGTTGTATGATCTTCCAGGTGTTGTATGATCTCCCAGGTGTTGCATGATCTCCCAGGTGTTGTATGATCTCCCAGGTGTTGTATGATCTCCCAGGTGTTGTATGATCTCCCAGGTGTTGTATGATCTCCCAGGTGTTGTATGATCTCCCAGGTGTTGTATGATCTCCCAGGTGTTGCATGATCTCCCAGGTGTTGTATGATCTCCCAGGTGTTGTAGTGATCTCCCAGGTGTTGTATGATCTCCCTGGTGTTGTATGATCTCCCAGGTGTTGTATGATCTCCCAGGTGTTGTATGATCTCCCAGGTGTTGTATGATCTCCCAGGTGTTGTATGATCTCCCAGGTGTTGTATGATCTCTCAGGTGTTGTATGATCTCCCAGGTGTTGTATGATCTCCCAGGTGTTGTATGATCTCCCAGGTGTTGTATGATCTCCCAGGTGTTGTATGATCTCCCAGGTGTTGTATGATCTCCCAGGTGTTGTATGATCTCCCAGGTGTTGTATGATCTCCCAGGTGTTGTATGATCTCCCAGGTATTGTATGATCTCCCAGGTGTTGCATGATCTCCCAGGTGTTGTATGATCTCCCAGGTGTTGCATGATCTCCCAGGTGTTGTATGATCTCCCAGGTGTTGTATGATCTCCCAGATGTTGTATGATCTCCCAGGTATTGTATGATCTCCCAGGTGTTGCATGATCTCCCAGGTGTTGTATGATCTCCCAGGTGTTGTAGTGATCTCCCAGGTGTTGTATGATCTCCCAGGTGTTGTATGATCTCCCAGGTGTTGTATGATCTCCCAGGTGTTGTATGATCTCCCAGGTGTTGTATGAACTCCCAGGTGTTGTATGATCTCCCAGGTGTTGTATGATCTCCCAGGTGTTGTATGATCTCCCAGGTGTTGTATGATCTCCCAGGTGTTGTATGATCTCCCAGGTGTTGTATGATCTCCCAGGTGTTGTATGATCTCCCAGGTGTTGTATGATCTCCCAGGTGTTGTATGATCTCCCAGGTGTTGTATGATCTCCCAGGTGTTGTATGATCTCCCAGGTGTTGTATGATCTCCCAGGTGTTGTATGATCTCCCAGGTGTTGTATGATCTCCCAGGTGTTGTATGATCTCCCAGGTATTGTATGATCTCCCAGGTGTTGCATGATCTCCCAGGTGTTGTATGATCTCCCAGGTGTTGCATGATCTCCCAGGTGTTGTATGATCTCCCATGTGTTGTATGATCTCCCAGGTGTTGTATGATCTCCCAGGTGTTGTATGATCTCCCAGGTGTTGTATGATCTCCCAGGTGTTGTATGATCTCCCAGGTGTTGTATGATCTCCCAGGTGTTGTATGATCTCCCAGGTGTTGTGTGATCTCCCAGGTATTGCATGATCTCCCAGGTGTTTCATGATCTCCCAGGTGTTGTATGATCTCCCAGGTGTTGTATGATCTCCCAGGTGTTGTATGATCTCCCAGGTGTTGTATGATCTCCCAGGTGTTGTATGATCTCCCAGGTGTTGCATGATCTCCCAGGTGTTGTATGATCTCCCAGGTGTTGTATGATCTCCCAGGTGTTGCATGATCTCCCAGGTGTTGTATGATCTCCCAGGTGTTGTATGATCTCCCAGTTGTTGTATGATCTCCCAGGTGTTGTATGATCTCCCAGGTGTTGTATGATCTCCCAGGTGTTGTATGATCTCCCAGGTGTTGTATGATCTCCCAGGTGTTGTATGACCTCCCAGGTGTTGTATGATCTCCCAGGTGTTGTATGATCTCCCAGGTGTTGTATGATCTCCCAGGTGTTGCATGATCTCCCAGGTGTTGTATGATCTCCCAGGTGTTGTATGACCTCCCAGGTGTTGTATGATCTCCCAGGTGTTGTATGATCTCCCAGGTGCTGTATGATCTCCCAGGTGTTGTATGATCTCCCAGGTGTTGTATGATCTCCCAGGTGTTGCATGATCTCCCAGGTGTTGTATGATCTCCCAGGTGTTGTATGATCTCCCAGGTGTTGTATGATCTCCCAGGTGTTGCATGATCTCCCAGGTGTTGTATGATCTCCCAGGTGTTGCATGATCTCCCAGGTGTTGCATGATCTCCCAGGTGTTGTATGATCTCCCAGGTGGCAATATAAACACAAATGCAGTATAATGTGATCCTTTATTGACTACGTTTCGCCCACACAGTGGGCTTTTTCAAGTCACAAACAGAACTACCTGGGGTGGAAGGAACGCGAGTATTTATAGTCCAGCTGAGGTCAGGTGAAGAATGCTGCATCTGATGATGTACCGAGTGGGGTTATAGAGTCTAAAAACTTGGGTAGCTTGGAAAGGAGATTGGATAAGTTGTGAGCAGACCTTCTACAGTGTTCTTATGTGGGATAGCGATGAAGAAGTTTCTTGGCAAGTGGTTCAGCTATGTTATAGAAGCCACTATTCTGGTTGAAGTTGTCGGATATAGAAATGAGTGATGATTCCAGGATTCTTCGGTATTGAGTGTTGTGTTCTGTGGCGATAAGTCTTGAGTTTCTGTAGTTTATCAAGTGGTTGTGTGAATTACGGTGTTGTACGCAGGCATTCCTTGTGTCGTCAGACCTGCTTGCATATTGGTGTTCTGAAATACGTGTTTGGAGGTCCCTTGATGTTTCGCCCACGTATAACTTGTTGCAGTCATTACAAGGGATTATGTATACCCCTGCAGAGGATGGAGGCTTGTCCTGTCTACTACTGGTGATGTCCTTGATGGTCGTGGTTGTGGAGGTAGATACTTGGAATGATGTTTTGGCAAAGATGTTGGAAACATGTTTGGCAATGGAGTTGGTGGGAAGGACTATGTATCTCTTCTCGGCAGTGTCTTCTCTGGGTGTGTTGAAGATGTTTAATGCTCGCCGTCTGCAGTCTCTGATGAAGTGACGAGGATAGTGGAGTTTAGAAAATACTTGTTTAATCATCGTGCATTCTTCCTCAAGGAACTCGTTGCTGCAGATTCTGAGTGCACGCAGGAAGAAGCCTATAATTACACCACGTTTGGTTTTGGTGTCGTGGTGAGAGTAGAAGTGGAGAAGATCGTTTTGGTTGGTGGGTTTTCGATAGACTTTAAAACGAAGTTCGTGGTCAGCTTCGCAGAGCAGAACATCAAGGAAAGGAAGAGTGTTGTCGACTTCTTCTTCAAGTGTGACCTGGGTTGAGGGCTCGACCTGGTTGAGCTTGTCTTGGAGAGCTTGAACGTTGAAGCGTCTGGGAGTTATGAGGAGAATGTTGGTGTTGTATGGAGGTGTTGTATGATCTCCCAGGTGTTGTATGATCTTCCAGGTGTTGTATGATCTCCCAGGTATTGTATGACCCCCAGGTGTTGTATGATCTTCCAGGTGTTGCATGATCTCCCAGGTGTTGTATGACCCCCAGGTGTTGTATGACCCCCAGGTGTTGTATGACCCCCAGGTGTTGTATGACCCCCAGGTGTTGTATGACCTCAGGTGTTGTATGTCCCCCAGGTGTTGTATGACCCCCAGGTGTTGTATGACCCCCAGGTGTTGTATGACCCCCAGGTGTTGTATGACCCCCAGGTGTTGTATGACCCCCAGGTGTTGTATGACCCCCAGGTGTTGTATGACCCCCAGGTGTTGTATGACCCCCAGGTGTTGTATGACCCCCAGGTGTTGTATGATCTCCCAGGTGTTGTATGACCCCCAGGTGTCATACAACTCCACTTGATCCAAATGGAGTGATCTTCCACTTCCTCTTATCAAACCTGTGACTACCTTCCCTTTTCCCTAGTTCCTGTATGACTCCCTACAGGTTTAGTACTTCCCCATGGCAATAATAATCATAATTTGGACTAAGTACTGGGTACATATTGACTGGCAGGTGCTGGGGGCCTTGATTTCAAAATTTTGATAATTCGTCCTTGAAGGTGGTGATTTGATGTCCATGAAGGGCTGTTGATCCAAATAATTTAAAGCCATCCTTCCCTTGGAACAAACCTCTTACCTCCTAAAGTGGTGTTCCCTTTGTTATCAAGGTTAAGCTGACCTTGAAGACAAGAAACTGATTTTTTGTCCTTACAAACCCCTCAAAGGGTCCTTTATGCTGGTGAGGGGCTCTTGATCTTAGGAACTGGACCAATACTTCAGTTTCTTGGATCAAACGTGAGTGTCTTCCATTCCCCGACACACTACATGACCCCTATGGGTTTAGTGCTCCCCGTGACTAATAATAATATTCTTGCAAATCTTTAACTTCAGCAATACGCTGATCACCATATCAAGAATATAGGCCTATGAAGGGATTAATAGGCTTGTCTAGAATTAAGCACAATTGTGAGACAATACCTCTGGTAGACTTCAGTATCTGTTATCGTCACCGTAAATTGTACTAATTACAATATTTATGCAACGTCTCTATTAAAAATCGTTCTACGTAATATTTTTGCAAACTATTATAAATTGTAATAAATTTAATATTTTTTTTTGCTAATTTTTTTTGTGAAAATGCATAATTAATATTTACTATGCCGTAAACTGTATCTAGTCTTAACTATTGTGTCGGGACTAGTACGTTTTAGTCTGCCAGAAATATACACTATCTTAGTGGCTGTATTTTGCATCCAACATTACAATAAGTGTCAGGGGCCCGAGACTGTTCAACTGCCTCCCAGCATACATAAGGGGGATTACCAACAGACCCCTGGCAGTCTTCAAGCTGGCACTGGACAAGCACCTAAAGTCGATACCTGACCAGCCGGGCTGTGGCTCGTACATTGGATTGCGTGCAGCCAGCAGTAACAGCCTGGCTGATCAGGCTCTGATCCATCAGGAGGCCTGATCACAGACCGGGCCACGGGGGCGTTGACCCCCGGAACTGAATATTAAAATGGTATAAAATACCGACAGGTTGGTAGGTAAGACACATATGCAACAGTTAGGTATCTAACTGTTGCATATGTGTCTTACCTAACACCCCCGGAACTCTCTCCAGGTAAACTCCAGGTATAAACTGTATGTTGTGTACTGCGTAAAGAAATAAATTCAAGTACACGAGGCCCCATTTGTATGGCTCGTTTTTTCACATTATGGAATGCATCTAAAACGCTGCCTAATAGTGTGTTTACACTATCATATATTAAGTACTCAATACAGCTTGGCATAACAAAAATAAATCAAAATAAATACAGCCTCTCCTCACTTAACGACGGAGTTTCGTTCCTAAGACCATGTCGTTAAACGAATTTGTTGCTAAGTGAGGAGCATATTATAATGGTAGTGGGTTTGTGTCAGCCATCTTTGATATTGTTTTAACCCTTAAATGGTCCAAACGTATATATACGTTTTTTCAACATCTGAAAGTATGTAAAAATACGTAGATCTTTTTTTTTTGTTTTACATTTGAAAACGTGTAAAAAAAACTTTTATCTAGATTTTTTTTGTTACATTTGAAAATATGTAAAATAAAGTAGATCTACTTTTGTAGTTACAAATTTGAACGTCGATCTGTTTGGACCGTTTAACCCTTAAACGGTTCAAACAGATCGACGTTCAAATTTGTATTGCTACAAAAGTAGATCTACTTGTGTACATTAACCCTTAAACTTTAAGGGTTAATGTACACAGTACATACAATACTTATCTTAAAATACAGCATTGGTCGTCCTTCCCTTACGCAATTGTTGTGTGAAAACGACTGAAAAGCAGCAAAAGCACTGAACATAACGAACAGTAACTCAGTTGAAAGCCAATCAAAATGGGGAACACCGACAAGAGTTGCTGTATGTGTAGTGACCTATATAAGCAACTTATAGGATTAAATAGCTACACTCAATTAATGCACCAACCTGGATCACACAGTTCTCAAGTCATCATACATGACCATATACTATGTATCTGCTCTGATAACATTACAGTAGAACCCCCATATCTGTGGATTCACTTTCTATGGTTTACCGTCACCTGAAAATAACCCTTAATTTCACTTAATAATTACCCAGAAGCTGTTGAAGTGTTTCCCATCAGTGAAAAGTGATAATTCTTATCTTACTGTATGTAATTTATCAATTAAACATTATCATAAGTATGTAAATGAAAAATGACCTGACCAGCCAGGTCAGGTTACATGTGGCCAGCAGTAACAGGCTGGTTGATCAGACCCTGATCCACCACAAAGCCTGGTTACAGACTGGGCTGCAGGGGGTGTTGACCCCTGAAGCCCCTTTCCAGGTATATAGGCTTCACTACTTTTTGTGATTTTGGTCATCCATGGTAGGTCTAGGAAGGCATCCCCCGGGGATGCCAGACCGCTACCATAGTCAGGGATCATTATTATTATAATCTATGGGTTTAGCGCTCTCGGTTGAGTGCTAAACCCATAGAATTATACAGCTTCAAGCGTTGTTACCACAGCTTTTAGTGATCATTTAATCACTTACTGCACCAGGAAAATCATTAGAGAGCCAGATAGGCCTACACAGGACAATAAAAATTAGGTCAACTATAAGCTTCAGTAAAGGAACACTGATAAACAAACAACTTTATTTCTCTCTGCAGTATACAAAATATAGTTTACAGGTAATAAAATACTGTTAAGCACAAAATAAAGTCACTACGATGAAGTGTACTTCAGGTAGACTAATGCTAGTGTTCACACGATACTTAAGACTTCGCACAGGTTACTGAGTACGTACACAAACAAATTTAGACGTTAACCCTTAAACTGTCCGAACGTAGATCTATGTTTGGACAGTTTAAGGGTTAAAAACAGTACAAACACCAAGACAATTTATTTAAGATTGAATTATGAATACAAGTAATGAGAATAATAATACAGTAGGATCTCCATATCCATTGATTCAGTATCTGTTGTCTCAGTTATCCACAGTTTACTGTAGCCCTGAGAAAACTCTTAATTTAGCATAATAAAGACCACGAAGTGCAAAAGTAGTAATGGTGACAGTTGTTTAAAGCCCAAGAGAAGCTGTGAAGTGCTTCCCATCAATGAAAAAATAATAATTCTTCACTTACTGTGTAATTTATCAATTAAACCTTATAATAGGTATGTATAGGACTTATATACAGTGGTCCCTCAATAATCGTCCAGCCTGAAAGTCGTCCATTTCGGAAATAGTCCCGTTATTTCGTCTAAACATTGGCTCGCAAATGGTCCGTTAGCTCGCTAATCGTCTTTCGTCCTGGACGTGTATTCACGGCTCTGAGCCACCTCAGCCTCCCTTCCCAGCCAGTGTGCCATTGTTTACCAGTGAGCGACGGTCCCCTCACGTGTTCATACGAAATATTTCATAATATTCCATTCGTTTTAGTGCTTGCAAGTACTAAATAAGCTACCATGGCTCCAAAGAAAGCTCCTAGTGCCAAGCGCCAAACCTTTGGTAAAGAAGGTGAGAAATATGATTGAATTTAAGAAAAACATCATTGAACAATATGAAAGTGGCGTACTTGTGGCCGAACTGGCCAAGATGTATAACAAACCCCATACAACCATATCTTCCATCGTGGCAAAGAAAAAGGAAATAAAGGAAGCTGTTGTTGGAGAAAATTGTGGCCAGATTGTGTCCACAAGAGGGATTTTGAAGGGTTTGTGGCTGACCCTGATGAGCCTATGTCAGTTGTGAACTCTATTGTGGCATTGGGGAGTTCCATGGGGTTGGATGCGAGTTTGGAGGATGTGGAAGAGTTGGTGGAAGACCACAATGAAGAGCTCACCACTGAGGAGCTGCAAGAGCTTCAGCAGGAACAGCAACAGATTGCAGCTCAGAATCTTGCTGCAGAGGAGGAGGAAGAGAGATGGAAGAAGTTGCCTTCTTCAGAAATTAAGGAGATTTTTGAAATATGGGGTAAGATGGAAAGATTTATGGAGAAACATCACCCTGAGAAGGATGTTGGAAGCCATATTGGCAACTTGTACAGTGACAGAGTCTTGCCCCATTTTAGGGAAGTGTTAAAGATACTCCAGAAACAGAGCTCTCTGGACAGTTTTTTTGCAAGACAGGACTCCAGTGACTCTCAAGCTGGTCCTAGTTGCATTAAGAAACAGAGAAGACAAGCAACCCCAGAAAAGCAATTGGTACCTGAGGTGTTGCTGGAAGGGGATTCCCCTTCCAAACTATAAACAATCCACTCTCTCTCCTCCTCCAGTCTCCCATACACTAAGAAGAATCACCAATAAAGGTAAGTGTTATGCTGTTAATGTTTCATTCATCATGTCCCATTGTATTGTTTATGTACTACATCTATGTTTCATGTAAAAAATTGTTTTGTTTTAATACTTCTGGGTGTCAGCAACGGATTAATTGTATTTACATTATTTCTTATGGGGAAAATTGATTCGAAAATCGTCTATTTCGATAATAGTCCAACTTCCAGGAACGGATTATGGACGATAATTGAGGGACCACTATATAGAGTTTGCTACTATCCTGAGTTTGTTACCATCCAATGTTTGTTACTGTCCAGGGTTTGTTACTATCCAGGGTTTGCTACTATCCAGGGTTTGTTACTATCCAGGGTTTGCTACTATCCAGGGTTTGTTACTATCCAGGGTTTGTTACTATCCAGGGTTTGTTACTATCCAGGGTTTGTTACTATTCAGGGTTTGTTACTATTCAGGGTTTGTTACTATCCAGGGTTTGTTACTATCCAGGGTTTGTCATTATCCAGGGTTTGTTACTATCCAGAGCTTGTCACTATCCAGAGCTTGTCACTATCCAGAGCTTGTCACTATCCAGAGCTTGTCACTATCCAGAGCTTGTCACTATCCAGGTTTTGGTATCCACGGCAGGTCCCTGGGACGTATCCCTGTGGATATGGGGGTCCTATTGTATTGATAATTATTACCACATTTGTGGTTGGGCAAACTGTTAAAGATATTTAACACAAACATATTTTGCAGTGCTAAATGAATTCCAAAGGTTAAGGAAGAGAGTGCAGAGGCATATAAAAGGAGCAGAAGCAAGGCACAGTTGTTCACAAATTGAAGAATGTAAGAATAACCCCAGAAATCTCTGGCAACAACTAAAACAGCTGGAGTATAGCCATAAACCTGTAGACAGATCTAACAGAGATAAATATTGATAATGCAGTATGCCATGAAACTAGAGGGGTGGCAAATTATTTTAATTAATTCTACATAACTCTTGCTGCATGACTCTTGTGGGTTTAGCATTTAGTTATGATTATAGTAATTATAATCTACACAACTGCTGCATCAACACTGGTCAGTAAACTGCCAGTTGCACTGAATACCTTTAACACAAACTTCAATAAGTTTTAAACTTACTACAGCAATAAAGACGTCACCCCAAACAGTCGTTAACTAGTAGATGTATCTTACGACTTCTTGTGAAAAGAAGTGTAAACTTGTGTTGTAGGCAGATGACAGTGCTCTGTTAGTGTCAGGTAAAGACCCACAAGATATAGCTAATTTACTATAACTAGAACTAGAGTCCTGTAGCAAATGGTTATTAGTCAACAAACTACAGCGTCTCCTCACTAAGCAACATACTCGATTATCAATGCCTTGAACTTACGATGGGCTCCTTGACCAGTATACATACCTAAATAATATATATTAGAGCTGATTTCCTCTATTCTGTTTATTACAATATACAGTACACTACTGTATAAACATTTAAAAATATACCAGAAATGTTATAAATGTTGCAAATGTGACATTAAAACAGTATCAAAGATGGTTGACATAAACTCACCACAATTATAATACGATCCTCATTTAGCCACAAATTCGTTTACCAACGTGGTCTTAGGAATGCAACTCTGTCATTAAGTGAGGAGAGGCTATATTGTTGCACCTCAGCAAAACAGAAGCCATACACTTTTAATGTCTGGTGTAATGGGGAACCCATCACGTCAGTGTAATGGGGAACCCATCATGTCAGTGTAATGGGGAACCCATCATGTCAGTGTAATGGGGAACCCATCATGTCAGTGTAATGGGGAACCCATCATGTCAGTGTAATGGGGAACCCATCATGTCAGTGTAATGGGGAACCCATCATGTCAGTGTAATGGGGAACCCATCACGTCAGTGTAGTGGGGAACCCATCACGTCAGTGTAGTGGGGAACCCATCACGTCAGTGTAATGGGGAACCCATCACATCAGTGTAATGGGAAACCCATCAAGTTAGGCACAGTGTCTACCTACTGAGGCACAGTGTCTACCTACTGAGGCACAGTGTCTACCTACTGAGGCACAGTGTCTAGCTCTTATACGATGCTATATAGATTATTCTTGTTCTTCATGGTATTCTGGTTTAACCAAAAAAAAAAAAAATGACAGACTACAAATTATCCAGAACATAATGAGATTCATCTTAGGCCCAAAAGAGAGTGTAGGCCTACAGAATTACAACAACTGGATATACTGACTCTTGAAGACAGTTAAATCATGTTTATAAAATTGCTTTCATGCCTAACAATATTTTATTACACATCGACTACATTATTTTTGCCCTGCGTAAAAATTAAAATTTGAATTTGACAAAAATACGCAGCTAGGTATCCAGGGTTTGTCTTGAGTCGCTGTTTTAATGCACTTTTCTCCTTCATTAAACAAAATTATTAACTGAGAAATTATGTTACATCACCTTTATGCTTCACCTGTTCTTATTTCTCACTTATCTTGAATTATTCAATGTATGTAAAGCACTAAATCCACATGGGTTATTGAGAGCAAGGAGTGTTGCAGACTCAATCATTAATTCATCCTCTGAGGACAACATGGATACATTTTAATATACTCTAGGTAATTCAATTGTTTTAAGACAAACTATACACCTTATAAACCAGGAAACGGATGGGTTTTGAACCTGTAACAAGTGAGTCCTAATACAGCAAGTCCTTGACTTGCACATTGCCAATCTTCTGTATTGTTTATCGTATCATTATTATACACAATAATGTATAATAACGTATAATAATTGTGTATAATATCATTATTATACATTATTGCATATAATATCATTATTATACAGAAGGTCCTCAATGTGTTTGTAAGTTGAAGAATTAACGTACACACAAGCCAGTGTGTTAACACATTGGCCAGTGTGTTAACACTTTGGCCAGTGTGTTAACACACTGGCCTGTGTGTATTATGACACTTGCCATGAGTTTAAAACCCTACTTGTTCCATAATTTATTAACAGTCGTGCTACTATGATTTCGTGAATCATACATCTCATATCTTGTAACATACTAAACCCAAAAATGGATTAAAAAAAGTTTATTACAATACATGCTTCTTGTCTTCGATTCAAAAATAATTTTAACACATTGAAAAAGTTACATTTATAAAGAGTAGACAATACGTACACTTGTGTTCGTCTTCCAGTGTACACTTGTGTTCATCTTCCAGTGTACACTGAGTTTACATTTATCCCAATCTTACAGTATAGTATACACTGAGGCATTTGTCTCTCCGTGTATTCCGAGTGTACATTAATTCCTCTCACAGTATATACACACTGAGAGGTATTCCTCTCACAGGATATATACACTGAGAGGTATTCCTCTTACAGGATATATACACTGAGAGGTATTCCTCTTACAGGATATATACACTGAGAGGTATTCCTCTTACAGGATATATACACTGAGAGTTAGTAGTCTCAGTGCATATATCTCACAGGACATATGCACTGAGATGTATTCTTCCCACAGTATATATACACAGATATTCCTCTCAGTATATATACAGTGAGGTATTCCTCTCACAGTATATATACACTGAGGTTATTATCTCTCAGTATATGCCGAGTATACAGTAGAAGTTAAAGCATCCTTGACCGGCCATACGCAGCCTCTCGGGTAAAACATCTTGCAACAGAATAAGCTTATGGAGGAAATACACAGGTTACAAAAGTATTAACTGGGGAAACACGTCACTCTGATAAAGCTCTCAGTCTTGAGGTCGGGGAACTGGGGTAAATTACCCCAAATGGGGTAAAAATGAAAATCACGAGGAAAACAAAGGTTCAGTGAACATAAAACTGCAGTTTATATTTCATTTTATTTTCTAATTTTGTATTTATTTTTAAAGTTGCTTTTTTGCTTGTATGATTGTATTCTCCATACAAATGGACACTATAAACTATTTTGAATTCGAGTTCTGTTTGTGTTTTCTGGATTCTGTAGACTTTAAAGTCTAGTGGGGAATTTCGCTCTCCATAAACTTGTTTTGGGGTAATACCCCCAAAAAGTTCACCGACCTCTGTTACACACAGAGCAAACCATTTCACTATGATAAAACTCTATACAGAGCAACACATTTCCCCAATGGAAGATTCTTCAGCGAGTTTCATGGATCCATAGCATGGACATTATTATATATAAAAAATGCTTGTCTTAGAGTGAAAGTCATCCCATTAAGCGTACATTCTAGCAGAGTACGTTCTGTCACTCATTGGTACTCACATCAACCAATATGCAGCCTTAATGACCCTCGTGTGGTTGATAAACATTAACCTGATAAACCAACCAGCCAACCAATCATAAAAAATAACACATTACCTGGCGCTTATGCAACTGCACAACTCAAAAAAAATAACAGGTGGTCCTTGACTTACAATGGTGTTATGATCGTCCTAAGTTAAAAATATTGTAAGTCAAATATGAATATGAGATGATAAATAAATAAATACCTACTGTCAATGAATAGGTAAACAAATAATTACACTAAATACCAGTATTGAAAATTAAATAAATAGATACAAATCTGGTTCATACAGCTGCTATGGTCAGTGACCCCAAATGTTAACCCTTAAACTGCCCAAACGTAGATCTACGTTTGTGCGCGTAGTGCTCCGACCTTAATTTTCTCCATAAGAAACAATGTAAAATGTAGATCTACGTTCAGAGCGCTACGCGTGCAAATGTAGATCTACGTTTAGACAGTTTAAGGGTTAAGCAAGAAGCCAGCGGTGGAAGAGATCATTTTTTCCTTATCGAATGCATCTAAAATGCCTGTTAATGTGTTTACAATATTATGTATTGAGTGCTCAATACAGCTAGGCATAAAAATTCAAATAAATACACTGTCCATACAAAACCTACCAAAAATATGGCGCCAGTCCTTCCCTTATGCAACTGTTGTATGAAAACGGTAATAATGGAGGAAAAGTGATAAAAGCATCGAGCATAATGAATAATAACTCCAGTGAAAGAAAATGAAAAGATAGAACACCAGAAAGTGAGAGCTGTATGTGCAGGGCCCTCCTTTATGTCCAGGGCCCTCCTGTACGTCCAGGGCCCTCCTGCACATGCAGGGCCCTCCTGTACTTGCAGGGCCCTCCTGTACTTGCAGGGCCCTCCTGTACTTGCAGGGCCCTCCTGTACTTGCAGGGCCCTCCTGTACATGCAGGGCTCTCCTGTACATGCAGGGCCCTCCTGTACGTGCAGGGCTCTCCTGTACATGCAGGGCCCTCCTGTACGTGCAGGGCCCTCCTGTACGTGCAGGGCTCTCCTGTACGTGCAGGGCTCTCCTGTACGTGCAGGGCTCTCCTGTACGTGCAGGGCCCTCCTGTACGTGCAGGGCTCTCCTGTACATGCAGGGCCCTCCTGTACGTGCAGGGCCCTCCTGTACGTCCAGGGCCCTCCTGTACGTCCAGGGCCCTCCTGCACAAGTTTATCCTATCAATAATTGTACAGTACTGAATGCGCATCACTATTACATCATCGTAAAGTTGAAACATCATAAGTCGGACCATTATAAAGCAAGGAACACCTGTGTGTAAACAACTACCTTCTGTTTTTATTAACACATTCTTTACTATATAATAATGAAACTTTTCAAGTTTCTTGAGTGTAAGCGTATCACAGAGTTAATAAACAGGAAGCTTATCAGCTGTATCTGTTGCAATGTTGCTCATTCTTGAGTGGTTTCATGCAGTGCAACATATGATAGAGTTGCTTCTCAGAAACCACAATACAGTATGTAAAGTAAAAGGACACAAGTGCAACTAATGTGACATTTTTTGTGGCAACGTTTCGCTCTCCAGGAGCTTTATCAAGCTTGATAAAGCTCCTGGAGAGCGAAACGTTGCCACAATAAATGTCACATTAGTTGCACTTGTGTCCTTTTACTTTACATATTGTCGGTAATTCTACCAACTTTATTACACAATACAGTAGAACCTTTGTATCTGCGGATTAAGTTTCCATGGTTTATCATGGCCCAAAAATAATCCTTAATTTTGCTTAATAATGACCCTAAAGCACAATAGTAGTGATGGTGGCAGGACTTCAAAGCCTAAGAGAAGCCTTGAAGTGTTTCCCATCAGCGAAAAAGTGAATTCTCGACTCACTGTGCATAATTTATCAATTAAACTCTCGTAGCTATGAAAATCAACAACTTATATAAATAGGGTTCACTACTATCACTGTTTTGGGAAACCAAGGTCGGTCTTGGAACGTATCGCACGCAAATACCAGGCCACTACTGTAGATCCGTCCTCTAAACTTTTTCCATACACAATACGATGTAGGAGCTTTTTACATGACCTAAACAGCAACAACAATTATACTATGTTAGGTTAATGTAACATAAATTAACCTATGTTTACACATCGTTAACCACCAATTAGAAAATGTACAAAAGGGTTTTGTTAACGAACACAAGACACACTATCAATGCATAACTTTCTTGCATTGTATTTCATGAAGTGGTAAATCTAGGTGAGTCATGCAACACAAATGTTAAGGTTCAGTCCTCCATTAGACCTCTGGCTATCTTCAAGACCCCCTGGTTGTCTTCAAGACCCCCTGGTTGTCTTCAAGACTCCTGGTTGTCTTCAAGACCCCCTGGTTGTCTTCAAGACTCCTGGTTGTCTTCAAGACCCCCTGGTTGTCTTCAAGACCCCCTGGTTGTCTTCAAGACCCCTGGTTATCTTCAAGACCCCTGGTTGTCCTCAAGAGGGAGCTGGACAGACACACAGTACCTGACCAGCCAGGCTGTGGTTCCTACACTGGTTTATGTGCTGCCAGCAGTAACAACCTGGTTGATCAGGTCCTGATCCACCACCAGGCCTGGGCCACAGAAGCCTTGACCCCCTGAGCCTCCTCCAGGGGCTCAGGGGGTCAGACCTTTCACAGCAGTGAGAAGCACTCAACAACTTTATCCATTACATCAGTTTCAAATAGCAATAATCGTACCTCGGATAAACCTCACTGGTTACGATAATGCCACTGTGCTAAGCTTCCATTACATACATGTCGCAGTTGTCACTCGGCATAAAAACATTAATATTATTCAAAAAATTATTTTCAACATATTGGCCATTTCCCATAAAGGCAGGTGACCCAAAAAAGAAGAAACACTTGCACCATCACTCACTCCATGACTGTCTTTCTAGAGGCCACGACTCAAGTTTTATGTAATAATATGTCCAAATATACTTAGCATCTCGACCTTACATAGCACAAAGTATTACTGAATATTGAAGATTACAGAACTTGGCTCACATCGTCACATCACATTCAGTTTATGTTAAAAATACTGTATTAACATCAATTAATGTTGGCATATTATTTGAGCAAAGTCACAGCAAGAAAATGTTTGTTCGAAATAACTTAAAAATAACAATGGTAAAAAACATAAGCATTTTAGAGATTGAAGTCCATGAATTAATATTCTTAATCGCCTTTAACCGAGAAGAACAGTTGTTGGATGCCGATGGTGAGCGACTCTGTGGATGAGGAAGAAATATATGATTAGAGTTTGTAACAAGATCACACTATTACAATAAATAATAATAATTATAATATAATAATAATCTTCATTTCTACAAGGACAGTGGACCCCCGCCTTATGATATTATTTCATTCCAGAAGTCTGTTCGGGTGCCGTTACTGACCGAATTTGTTCCCATAAGGAATATTGTGAATTAGATTAGTCTGTTTCAGACCCCCAAAAATACACGTACAAAGGCACTTACAAAAATACACTTACATAACTGGTCGAGTTGGGAGCTGATCGTAAGGCGGGGATCCACTGTACATATACAAGGTATACAGACTATAGCTGACATCAATGACATACAACTACGTATATAGAAAGCCTCTTGTTAGGCTGAGCATTTCTTGCAAATTAGGTCAATTTTGTCCCCAGGATGAGACACCATTAGGTACTTACTGCTAGGTGAACAGTGACAGCAGGTGTAAGGTGACTAACACCCAGGTACCTACTTACTACTCAGCTCCTCGGTTCAACTTGCAGGCCTGTCCCAAAACTGCATATGAAAAGGTATTCCCTAAAATACCTTTTTCAGAATTCATTCTGAATATGTTTTAATTCATTTAAATTCCATTCTGAATTCTGATGTTTATATACCTTTTATATACCTTTGAGGAGTTTCGAGAGTCTTCTCCCAAAGCCCGGCCATAGGCCAGGCTCATTTTTATTGACCAGTAATAAAGATACTGTAACAGATTAAACTTTTAATGGGCCATATTGCTCTAAGTAATCCCAACTATTTTTTAAGTCTAAAAAATTTTCATTATTTTTTATTTTCATAACAGGATATTGTAACAACACAATTGCAAACAGCTCAGGGAATGGGTGGGGTTTGAACTCATGGCAAGTAGCCACCTGGCCCAGTCATAAACACACTGGCCTGGAGTTCAACAACTCACCATGGGTTCAACCCTTACTCTTTCTGTGTCGTCAAAACACGACACCGTACACAATGGTATTGTATATTTACCGAGCGCCCTTTTGATGAACTGTGGCTTATTCTGCCAGTAGATAAATAGGAAATATGCAGGGATGCCCGAAGCTGTGATGAGGATACCCATGCCCACTTCAAGAGGTCGAACATAGAGCGGAAGAAACACCAGGAAGCCGCAGATCAGCAGGAAAATAATCGGAATGATAATGTTGATCTGTAGGTAATAAAAAATTAATTATTTGAAAGGAACTTTGGAGTATTTTTTTTACCCAAATTTTCTCCAATTTTGTTTTATACTAATCACATCCTTCTGGCTCTAGTATATCACTTCAATTTATGTTTAATTTTGAATATTAAAGTATACATTGTATGTTTTTTTTTTTTCACCGAACCAGCTGTATCCCACTGAGACAAGGTGACCTAAAAAGATGAACAAAAGTTTTTCTTTTTAAATTTAGTAATTTATACAGGAGGAGGAGGCCTGGTCACAGACCGGGCCGCGGGGGCGTTGACCCCCGGAACTCTCTCCAGGTAAACTCCAGGAGAAGGTGTGAAATATTACTAAAATCTAAAGGAGAAACATTAGCACATTTCCTTTGATGCATTTTTGTTTTATTTACTTCTCCGAGGCTATACAGGACAGGTTTATTTACTTCTCCGAGGCTATACAAGACAGGTTTATTTAAGAACATAAGAACATAAGAACGAAGGAACACTGCAGAAGGCCTACTGGCCCATGCGAGGCAGGTCCAAGTCTCCTACCGGCTTAAGCCAATGCACCCAACCTAGTCAGGTCAGGTCACATTGACTTAAGGGAGGAACACGGCAACCGACCTGGTAGCACAAGCTATCAGGTCTAACTCACACCCACCCACATCTACTCATGTATTTATCAAACCTATTTTTAAAGCTACACAACGTTCTGGCCTCTATAACGGTACTTGGGAGTTTGTTCCACTCATCCACAACTCTATTACCAAACCAGTACTTTCCTATATCCTTCCTGAATCTGAATTTTTCCAACTTAAAACCATTGCTGCGAGTCCTGTCTAGGCTAGATATTTTCAGCACACTATTTACATCCCCTTTATTTATTCCTGTCTTCCATTTATACACCTCAATCATATCCCCCCTAATTCTACGTCTTTCTAGAGAGTGCAGTTTCAGGGCCCTTAGTCTATCCTCATAGGGAAGGTTTCTGATACATGGGATCATCTTTGTCATCCTCCTTTGTACATTTTCCAGAGAATTTATATCCATTCTGTAATACGGTGACCAAAACTGTGCAGCATAATCTAAATGAGGCCTAATCAAGGATGTATAGAGTTGAAGAACAACCTGAGGACTCCTATTATTTATGCTTCTTGATATGAAGCCAAGGATTCTATTAGCTTTATTGCGAACACTTATGCACTGTTGTCTTGGTTTCAGATTACTGCTAACCAGAACTCCTAAATCTTTTTCGCAATCCGTAATATTAAGATCTACATTATTTAGTTTATATGTGGCATGGTTATTGTCCTGTCCAACATTTAGAACTTTGCATTTGTCTATATTAAACTGCATCTGCCACTTCTCCGACCACTGCATCAGTCTATTCAAATCTTCCTGGAGTGCTCGAATGTCCTCGTCAGAATGAATTCGACGGCCTATTTTGGTGTCATCGGCAAACTTGCCGATGTCGCTCTTTATGCCCTCATCTATGTCGTTTATGTAGATTGTGAACAGCAGGGGGCCCAACACTGACCCCTGTGGAACACCGCTCGTGACGCTTCCCCACTCTGATTTCTCCCCATTTATGCAAACTCTCTGCTGCCTATTTGTCAACCATGCCTCTATCCAGGAAAAAATTTCTCCTCCTATTCCATGTGCTTTAATTTTCCTCAATAGTCTCTGATGTGGGACCCTGTCAAAAGCCTTACTGAAGTCCATATACACAATATCATATTCATTACCATGATCTACCTCCTCAAATACCTTAGTGAAAAAAGTTAATAAATTCGTAAGGCAGGAACGCCCCTTTGTAAAACCATGCTGAGATTCGTTGATTAATTTATGCTTTTCAAGATGGCTACGAACTGCCTCGGCAATTATTGATTCCATAAATTTTCCCACTATGGAGGTTAGGCTTATTGGTCTATAGTTCGAAGCTAAGGACCTGTCACCTGTTTTGAAAATAGGTATCACATTTGCCATTTTCCACTTATCTGGCACCATGCCAGTTTGTAGTGATATGTTGAAAAGATTAGCCAAAGGTGTGCTAAGCTCCTCTTTACATTCCTTTAGAACCCTTGCATACAGTTCATCAGGGCCTGGGGATTTGTTAGGTTTTAATTTATCTATTTACTTCTCCAAGGCTATACAAGACAGGTTTATTTACTTCTCCGAGGCTATACAAGACAGGTTTATTTACTTCTCCGAGGCTATACAAGACAGGTTTATTTACTTCTCCAAGGCTATACAAGACAGGTTTATTTACTTCTCCGAGGCTATACAAGACAGGTTTATTTACTTCTCCGAGGCTATACAAGACAGGTTTATTTACTTCTCCGAGGCTATACAAGACAGGTTTATTTACTTCTCCAAGGCTATACAAGACAGGTTTATTTACTTCTCCGAGGCTATACAAGACAGGTTTATTTACTTCTCCGAGGCTATACAGGACAGGTTTATTTACTTCTCCGAGGCTATACAGGACAGATTTATTTACTTCTCCGAGGCTATACAGGACAGGTTTATTTACTTCTCCGAGGCTATACAGGACAGATTTATTTACTTCTCTGAGGCTATACAAGACAGGTTTATTTACTTCTCCGACACTATACAAGACGGGTTTATTTACTTCTCCGACACTATACAAGACAGGTTTATTTACTTCTCCGACACTATACAAGACGGGTTTATTTACTTCTCTGACACTATACAAGACAGGTTTATTTACTTCTCCGACAACATACAAGACAAGTTTATTTACTTCTCCGACACTATACAAGACGGGTTTATTTACTTCTCCGACACTATACAAGACGGGTTTATTTACTTCTCCGACACTATACAAGACAGGTTTATTTACTTCTCCGACACTATACAAGACAGGTTTATTTACTTCTCCGACACTATACAAGACAGGTTTATTTACTTCTCCGACACTATACAAGACGGGTTTATTTACTTCTCCGACACTATACAAGACAGGTTTATTTACTTCTCCGACACTATACAAGACAGGTTTATTTATTTGTCCGACACTATACAAGACGGGTTTATTTACACATGATGCGTTGTTTATACAGCAATGAGTGACACTTGAGAACACGTTGAAAGCCTGTGGTTATGTAGGGTATTTTTGGCAAGCTTAGGCCTATTTTAAGCCTACAAGAGCATATTACTGTACATGATTATAAGTTATAGTCTAGCAAGATTATAGGTACTATTTATTACATTAGTTGACATTATAGGTACTATCTTTTACATCAGATAACATTATAGGTACTATCTTTTATATCAGATAACATTATAGGTACTATCTCTTACATCAGATAACATTATAGGTACTATCTCTTACATCAGATAACATTATAGGTACTATCTCTTACATCAGATAACATTATAGGTACTATCTCTTACATCAGATAACATTATAGGTACTATCTCTTACATCAGATAACATTATAGGTACTATCTCTTACATCAGATAACATTATAGGTACTATCTCTTACATCAGATAACATTATAGGTACTATCTCTTACATCAGATAACATTATAGGTACTATCTCTTACATCAGATAACATTATAGGTACTATCTCTTACATCAGATAACATTATAGGTACTATCTCTTACATCAGATAACATTATAGGTACTATCTCTTACATCAGATAACATTATAGGTACTATCTCTTACATCAGATAACATTATAGGTACTATCTCTTACATCAGATAACATTATAGGTACTATCTCTTACATCAGATAACATTATAGGTACTATCTCTTACATCAGATAACATTATAGGTACTATCTCTTACATCAGATAACATTATAGGTACTATCTCTTACATCAGATAACATTATAGGTACTATCTCTTATATCAGATAACATTATAGGTACTATCTCTTACATCAGATAACATTATAGGTACTATCTCTTACATCAGATAACATTATAGGTACTATCTCTTACATCAGATAACATTATAGGTACTATCTCTTACATCAGATAACATTATAGGTACTATCTCTTATATCAGATAACATTATAGGTACTATCTCTTATATCAGATAACATTATAGGTACTATCTCTTACATCAGATAACATTATAGGTACTATCTCTTATATCAGATAACATTATAGGTACTATCTCTTATATCAGATAACATTATAGGTACTATCTCTTACATCAGATAACATTATAGGTACTATCTCTTACATCAGATAACATTATAGGTACTATCTCTTACATCAGATAACATTATAGGTACTATCTCTTACATCAGATAACATTATAGGTACTATCTCTTACATCAGATAACATTATAGGTACTATCTCTTACATCAGATAACATTATAGGTACTATCTCTTACATCAGATAACATTATAGGTACTATCTCTTACATCAGATAACATTATAGGTACTATCTCTTACATCAGATAACATTATAGGTACTATCTCTTACATCAGATAACATTATAGGTACTATCTCTTACACCAGATAACATTATAGGTACTATCTCTTACATCAGATAACATTATAGGTACTATCTCTTACATCAGATAACATTATAGGTACTATCTCTTACATCAGATAACATTATAGGTACTATCTCTTATATCAGATAACATTATAGGTACTATCTCTTACATCAGATAACATTATAGGTACTATCTCTTACATCAGATAACATTATAGGTACTATCTCTTACATCAGATAACATTATAGGTACTATCTCTTACATCAGATAACATTATAGGTACTATATCTTACATCAGATAACATTATAGGTACTATCTCTTACATCAGATAACATTATAGGTACTATATCTTACATCAGATAACATTATAGGTACTATCTCTTACATCAGATAACATTATAGGTACTATCTCTTACATCAGATAACATTATAGGTACTATCTCTTACATCAGATAACATTATAGGTACTATCTCTTACATCAGATAACATTATAGGTACTATCTCTTACATCAGATAACATTATAGGTACTATCTCTTACATCAGATAACATTATAGGTACTATCTCTTACATCAGATAACATTATAGGTACTATCTCTTACATCAGATAACATTATAGGTACTATCTCTTACATCAGATAACATTATAGGTACTATCTCTTACATCAGATAACATTATAGGTACTATCCTTTATAATAGACAGGTCATCCCACACACCCACATATACAGCTGGATCCTATCTGTATACTATACACTTTTTTTTTCCAGTATAAGGTTGTCATCACAAGCGCTGTATATAATTTTCCTAGCATCAGTCTGTATGCTAATTCAAGAGATCATTGACTATCTAGCGATGTATTACTCGATTTTCAATTTAATAGTCTGTGTATAAAAAACTTACCACAGGTGGGGTTAGAACCTGCGTTCAGAGAGTCTTAAAACTCCAGACCGACACGTTAGCCATTACGTGTCATTACAATTTCATGAGTCTAGTCTGCGTATAGTTCTTAGAAGGCTTTGAGAATTAGGATTAGCCAGCCAAAAATGCAATGTATACAAGTGATTTTATTTTGTATTTAACTATTTAACAATGTTTTATTATAAATAATAATAATAATAAATATTTATTTCGTTGCAAATCTCACAATGTGTAGTTTACATGTTTTAAAATGTTAATTACAAGGAAGGCCTCTAGCATGCCTAGGCATTTTGGGCAGACTAATACTAATTCTTGCTCTAAATTGACACAGGTTATGGAGCAGTACAGTTATATGTAAACTACATTAGTGATGAACAAAAAGGCAGAATACCATGACTGGAATAATACACAAATAACTTGCACAGAGGAGAAAGAATCTTAAGACAATATTTTGGTCCAGTTTAGGCCATTAATTAGTGACACACTTACTACTTAATGGTACAAGTCATACCAAATAGTTGTCAAAAGTTTCTTTCTCCTATGTGCGAGTTATTTGTGTATTGTTCCAGTATATGTACTGCATAAAGAAATCAAAATTCTATTGTACATTAACCCTTTCAGGGTTTCCGACGTACTAGTATGGCTTACGCACCAGGGTTATTGACGTACTAGTACACCTAAATTCTAGCTCCTTCAGATCTAGCAGGAGAAAGCTGGTAGGCCTACATATGACAGAATGGGTCTATGTGGTCAGTGTGTGCAGTATAAAAAAAATCCTGCAGCACAGTGCATAATGAGAACCATGTTTTTGGTTTAAAACAGCGACTTTGCACTGTATTTTCATATGGTATTTATGGTTGTATTCTAGTTTTCCTGGTCTCATTTTGTAGAATGGAAGACATATTACAGAAATTGAGATGATTTTGATTGGTTTCACAATGAAAAGTAACTTGAAATTGAGCTCAAAGTAGCAGAAATGTTCGATTTTTGCCGAAGTTCAAGAGTAAACAAATCATGCCAAGCGTCCAATACACGTCAACTGGTGAGTCTAATATTCTTTCACAAGTGCGCTGATATTATTTATACCATTTCTACACTAATGCAGTAGTCTGCATAACAGTAAATCTTCTATTTTTTGTGAGAATAATAATTCAAAGTCGAAAGCAAAAGAAATGTAAGAGGAGCCTGGGGATGTGACTAATGAACAGAGGAAATGTTATTTTAGTGCCAGGAATGTCTGTCTTGTTTATTCTGGACCCTATTTGGAAATTGGCATCTTTTGAAATTTGTGTGAAATTGGCAAAATTGCTAATTTCTGACCACTGTATTGGATAGTTGGAATCAGTAAACGGGCAGTTTCTTGTACTCATTTGATAGAAAAAATGGAGTTCTAGCAAAATAGTTATGATTTTTTTGACTAGTACACTGGAATTGGCCGAAAATAGGGCTCAATGTGGGCGAAATCATCGATGCATAAACATCGTCAAGACCGCTAACTTTGCAAGAGCATAATTCCATAAGTTTTCCATCAAATTTCACACTTTTGGTGTCATTATGATCGGGAAAAGATTCTCTATCTTTTCATAAGAAAAAATCATTTTTTTTTTTTCAAAAAAATTTTCGACCCTGAGAACAAGTTTAGGAGAGGGCCTCTCGACCCTGAAAGGGTTAAACAATCAACAGAAATCAACAATATTCAACAATAACCAACAATAACCAAACAGTTAAACACCAACTTACTTTGATAGGTCTTTTCATATCAGGTTGTCTCCACCTCAAGAACAATAGTCCCGCTATGCTGCACAGGATAAACATACTCTCCACGAAACTAGCATATTCGATCAGGCTGTAGATGTTCGTTGTACACAAGTACACCAACGATAGAAGACCCTGAGAACATAAAAGTCGCAATTAGTAATGAGATATTTGTGCATCAGTGGAAATTGTCCCATAGTAGACAAGTATACACACCACAAGTACACAAGAATATACACAAGTATACACACAAGTATACACACCACCACACCACCCTAATACGTACCTCCAGGATTAGGAGTGTCAGAAGCAACTTTAGTCCACAGTGATTAAAAATTTTGGGTCTACTGTATAAGAAGGGTTTTTTAAATAATAATACAGTGGACCCTCGACTAATGATATTAATTGGTACCCGAGAATGATTATCGTTAGTCAAGTTTTTTTAACGTTAGTCAAGGCAGCATGTTAGAGTTAACGTATCGTTGGTCGAATTTAACGTTAGTCGATGCCATCATTGGTCGAGGGTCCACTGTATAGGGTAATTCAATACAAAATAATAGTTAAAATAATAATTGAAAGGTTATTAGGGTATCATGTAGGCCTATAACAGTTCCAGCTTTAGGGACCTCATAGCAGTCCAAGCTTCAGGGATCCATAACAGTCCAAGCATCAGGGACCCCATAACAGTTCCAGCTTCAGGGCCACAAAAATGTAGGTTCCCCTTTGGCCACCACTGACATACATCTTGACCTATCCAGGATGCCACCCACAACAGTCACCTAACACCCAGGTACCTACTTACTGCTAGGTGAGCTGACTCAACCCCTGCAACCACAAATAAACGAGTAAATAGGCAAGTATATTAATGGGAAGGCGGCAATTAAATGAATGATGGTGAACAAGTTTCTTCTTTTTTGCGGGTCACTAGAGTGGCCTCTTACACCCTTATACTTTACTCCCTCACCTATACCTTAAATTTCAGTTTCACTTTCACCTGTCATTTACCTCATACCTCTCTCAGGAAAGACAGACGGAATGTCATTAAAAAATACAGTAGAACCCCCATATCCATGGATTCAGTTTCCAAGGTCTACCATGGCCCAAAAATAACCCTTAATTTTGCTTAATAATGACCCAATAGTAGTGACAGCAACAGCTTTTCAGAACCTAAGAGAAGCCGTGAAGCGCTTCCCATGTGTAATTTATGAATTAAACATTATCATAGGTATGTATATGAATGAAAAATGACATATATCGGATTCGCTACTTTCCACAGTTTCAGGCATACATGGTAGGACTTGGAACATATTCCCCGCAGATATGGAGGTCGTACTCACAAGAAACACCAGCGATGTGGTCGGAGTATTGCATTTGCAGTTGATTAATGCCAGGCAGTCTGGGAAGTGACCTTGACGAGCTCCGACGAAACACAACCTGACGGCAAGAAAAAGATATCAGTGTTGTAATAAGGTAAAATAATGAATAATTAAAATTTACCGCTCCATAACATATGTCTAGTTCTAAGTAGTGCATAAACATTAGGCCTAATCTGCCAGAAATGTTCAGGCATGTTAGTGGCTTTCTTTGTGGTTAACAATATTTTATAACATGTAAATCACACATTGTAAACTTTGCAGAAAAATAAAACTTTGAATCTGAGAAAATATTTTTAAACCCTACAAAGAAACGGCACCAACAAGCCCACACCCGGGTGACTGATGCACCAATAACAAATAACCCACACACAGGAGAATGAGACTAATGGCAATGTTTTGGTTTGACTCAGACTATTAATTAGACCCACACTTCACTCTTCTGCATCACTAATTAATGGTCCAAGTTGAACTGAGACACTGTCGTAAGTTTCAGTCTCCTATGTGTCAGTATTGACTACTTAATATATGATAGTGTAAACACATCATCATTTAAGATGCACTGGATTATGAAAAAATGCTCTTTACCACCCACTGGCAATTTCTGCTTACCATATAGGGTCAGGAACCTAAGAGCCATATAAACAAGGCCTCCTGTACAGAACATGAGATGTACATGTACGGTATACAGTAATGACAAGATGTACAATTAGACATGCTTGCAGCATCTGGGTATCTTTATTTATAGACGTTTTGCCATCCAGTGGCTTTATCAATACAAATTCAAGGACATAATGTGAAGACTATAGAACTATATACACTGGAGGGTAAAAAGTCTACAAATAATGGTACCCTGATGTTGCATGCGTTTAATTTGTTAGAAAAAGTGACACTACATGTATTCCCTCTTTCATTGCATTTTAATCACCTGTGAGACCTATAGCTCACAGGGGACAAATTCTAACCAAATTTTTATAGAACTGTTTGGGAAACGTGAAGTGTTACTGTAGTACTGTCATGCCTCTGGCAAGACAGTGGCCGGGGAGGGACGGTGATAACGTTTCATCGTTTTTGGATCACTCTAGGCCAGTGGGAAATGGCAAGTGTGTTAAAAATAAATTTGAAAAGACAGCTAGGGAGTGAATAATGGTGAATGCGTTTTCTTGAGTTATCCTACCTTGGTGGGAAACAGATAATATACAAACAACTTCTACTGCTACTATTACTAATACTATCACTACTACTACTACTACTACTATTATCAAAACAGCAAGAGAATGAATGAGGATGAATGTGTTTCTGTCTTCAGGACATTCTACCTTAATAAGCAACATCCAATGGTATGAACGAATTTATTAACACATTGGCTGCCTCCCACCAAGGCAGGGCAGCCCAAAAAAGAAAAAACACTCATCATGACTCACTCCACCACTGTCTTGCCAGAGGTGTGCAGATACTGTAGTTCAAAAACTGGAATACATATCTCCAGCCATCATTTACATTAACATCCATGGGGAAGTGGAGAAGAATTCTTCCTCCATCAGCCATAAGATACTACAAAGACCACCATGGACATAAGTCACTTTCACTGACTTTTTTGGGTTATCTTGGTGGATAATTTACACTATGTATGTTAATTGTACTTATGTCTACCTCTACCTACATCAACTAACGTATTTACTTACTAAGAGGCAACCAAAATACCATCAGCAAGGTACTGGAGTATACCTGGAGAGAGTTTCAGGGGGTCAACGCCCCCGAGGCTCAGTCTAAGACCAGGCCTCATGGTGGATCAGGGTCTGATCAGCCAGGCTGTTACTGCTGGCTGCACACAAACTGATGTATGAACCACAGCCCAGCTAGTCAGGTACTGACTTTAGGTGCCTGTCCACCTCCTGTATAAATTATTAAGTGTAAAAAGAAAAATTTTCGATACTTCTTTGTCAGGTTGCGCTGCCTTGTGGAGATGTGCATCAAAATAAAACTAACATGCCGTAATAAGACTAACCTTGAAGATGTCATAATGTGCACTGACAAACCACCGAAGGCCGACAGCGCCACCAAAATTGGCATTATCCAACTTCCTTGTGCCAGAAGCTTATCAGCAAAGGTCTGTCAAGAAGAGAAACTGTCAATATGATGCAGTACAACATGTAAACAAATTATATTTGTGGAAAAATTTATATACAGTGGAACCTTGAAAATCGAACGTACCAAATATCGAACCTTTCGAAAATAAGACCATTTTTCGGACAAACTGTGTACCAAAAATCGAACGAATTTCAAATTTCGGACCGCCGGGTACGGGACCTGTCTGCTGGCCCACTCTGTCCACGTCCCCGCGCAGGCGCCATGAGCAGTCTAGCTTTGTTTATGCTTGAGTGAACAGTAACCTGAGCTCTCATTCACACATTTTACGATTATTTAATTATGTTTAGTGCTTGTGAGGCTGTGAAATAAGCTGCCATGGGCCCAAAGAAACTTGCTAGTGGTACCCCTGTGGTAAAGAAAGTGAGAAACACCATAGATGTGAAGAAGGAAATAATACAGAAGTATGAGACTGGAGTGAGACTTGTTGAGCTTGCCAGGATGTACAGAGGACTGTGGACAGTTATTTTGTGAGACAGAAACAGAGGACTGTGAACAGTTATTTTGTGAGACAGAAACAGACGACTGTGGAGTTTTGTGAGACAAACAGATGACTGTGGACAGTTACTTTGTGAGACAGAAACAGACGACTGTGGAGTTATTTTGTGAGACAAACAGACGACTGTGGAGAGTTATTTTGTGAGACTGAAACAGATGACTGGAGTTATTTTGTGAGACAGAAACAGACAACTGTGGACAGTTATTTTGTGAGACAGAAACAGACAACTGTGGACAGTTATTTTGTGAGACAGAAACAGACGACTGTGGAGTTATTTTGTGAGACAGAAGCAGATGACTGTGAAGTTATTTTGTGAGAGAGAAACAGAGGACTGTAGACAGTTATTTTGTGAGACTGGGGTCCATTGACTCTCAAGCTGGTCCTAGTGGCATTAAAAGACAGAGAAGGGAAGTAACCCCAGAGAGGACTTTACCAGAAGTCCTCATGGAGGGGGATTCTCCTTCCAAACACTAACCCGAACTCCCTCTCTCCTCCTCCCTATCTTCCAGATGTCATCACCAATCTTCAATAAAGGTAAGTAAAAATTTTATTTTATATGTATTACTATACATAATTAAAAACTATAGCATTTGTTGTATGTAAAACTGTAATTAATCTCTATAAAATGTATTTTTTGTGTGAATATTTTTGGGTTTCAGGAACGGATTGATTGTATTTCTATTATTTCTTATGGGAAATATTACTTTGAATTTCAGACTTTTCAAAATTAGAACTAGCCCCTAGAACGGATTAAGTTCGATTTTTGAGGTTCCACTGTAGTTTCTAATTGATTTAATCAGAATTGTAGTTTATTTTATATGAAGGAGAGAGTTTTGTTTGTGAGGCTGTGTATAACATGAAAAACAAAACACCAATAGGCTTATAGTTGAATGAACTAAAAGGCCTATGAACTCTTAAGCTGTGATAAACAACTACATTGGTACCTCGGGATATGAATTTATTTTGTTCCAAACGGCTGTTCAAGTGCCGATACTGAACAAATTTGTTCCTATAAAGAATAATGTAAATTAGATTATTCTGTTCCAGACCCCCAAAAATACACTTACAAAAGCACTTACATAAATACACTTACACAATTGTTCGAGTTTTGAGCTATTCGTATCCCGAGGTACCACTGTATAATGTTTGTATCCTGAGGTACCACTGTATAATGTTTGTATCCCGAGGTACCACTGTATAATGTTTGTATCCTGAGGTACCACTGTATCATGTTTGTATCCTGAGGTACCACTGTATAATGTTTGTATCCCGAGGTACCACTGTATAATGTTTGTATCCTGAGGTACCACTGTATAATGTTTGTATCCCGAGGTACCACTGTATAATGTTTGTATCCCGAGGTACCACTGTATTAGGGAATAAACAAAAGGTTTTATAATACTGTACTAATAATAATAATAATAATAATAATAATAATAATAATAATAATAATGATACATACCACAGCAATTGCATCCGAGGCTAACATAGCTGTTGGTGTAAGAACGGCCAGGTAAGCAATATTGGCTAATACATAGACCAGCGTCACCAGCGGCAGCGATATATATATGGCCCGAGGCAAGTTACTGAAAAATAATGAAATATATACTTTAAAGTATCTTGTGTAATCTAATTTTAAGTAAAGACACAATAAACTTAGGTTAAACTTAATAAAACCCAAAAACTGTACGTTTTTTTTCAGTGTTTCTAAGTTCTTTTGGATTAAATAAAAAGAGATACAGTACATTTGAATTCACTAGGCAGCAGTAAATATTTTGTATTGTGGTAATATAAATGAAAATACATAATATGCCTACCTCTGAATTCCATAGGCAGTAGTAAATATGTGTATAGTGTTAATACAAATAAAAATTAAATACTAAACAACTATGCTACAATCTGAAGGTAAATCTTTACAAGACGATGCATGACCCTTGTAGGTTTAGCACTTGTTTATGGTTGTAATAATAACAGTTTACAAGACATTTCCGTCCAACCTCGACCACTGTCACTTTACGAGTACCAGCGATCCATCACTACTGAAACACTGACTAAGGATTCACTTTTAGTTTATGTTAGGTAAGGTAAAGTTAGTTTAGCAGAAACTCAACACGAAACAGTAAAACTCACACGAAAGGATTCTGCAACTCTTCCGTCATGAAATTGAGGTAGTTCCATCCAGCATATGAGAAAATGCCGGAGTAGAAGGAGACAGCAATCTGGCCAGGCTCAGTCGAGGTGCCCTCGAAGGCATTATCAAAGTTCTGTGTATTTCCTAACAGAAAAAATAAATCTTTCTTAAAAATAATTATAATAATAATTAATAATAATAAACCATACCACCGGCGGGATTTGAACCGGCGGTCAGAGTCTCAAAACTCCAGACCGTCGCATTAGTAATAATAATAATGTGCAGAAATCTGTATATCAAATATTGTCACCTTATTCATACAAACTCATACTCTCTGGTCTGTTGTATAGTGTATTTCTTTCAGTAAATATACAAATACAGAAATAAAAAATCACAATACAGTGACTGAATTAATCCATAATAAATCTCATGTTGCAAAATGAAATTAATGATGATGTTTTTGATCAAACTTAGAGCAAGTTGGACTCAAACTTTACAAGTTCATTCTTGTATGTACATGTTATCTTTTTATTATACCAGTACTCTAGACTGCTATCTGTGTATTATACCAGTACTCTAGACTGTTATCTGTGTATTATACCAGTGCTCTAGACTGTTATCTGTGTACTATACTAGTACTCTAGACTGTTATCTGTGTACTATACTAGTACTCTAGACTGTTATCTGTGTATTATACCAGTACTCTAATCTGTTATCTGTGTACTATACCAGTACTCTAGACTGTTATCTGTGTACTATACCAGTACTCTAGACTGTTATCTGTGTACTATACCAGTACTCTAGACTGTTATCTGTGTACTATACCAGTACTCTAGACTGTTATCTGTGTACTATACCAGTACTCTAGACTGTTATCTGTGTACTCTACCAGTACTCTAGACTGTTATCTGTGTACTCTACCAGTACTCTAGACTGTTATATATGGTTCAGAAACTTCGTATCATAGCAATTATTGTTTAGTACAAGAACACACTTGTAACTAGTGCAACGTTTTGTTGTGGCAATGTTTCACTCTCCAGGAGCCTGACACAGCTCCTGGCAGAAACATTGTCACTATGGCAATGTTTCACTCTCCAGGAGCCTGACACAGCTCCTGGCAGAAACATTGCCACTAAAATGTCATTAGTCACATCTGTGACCTTTTACCAGACATTCTGTCGGTAATTCTACCATTATCTGAAATACTCCACATAATTATGGGCTTTCAACATTCACCTCAATATTACCATTTTCTTTTTTAGCACACTAGCCGTTTCCCACCAAGTGAATGTGACCCGAAAAGGAAGAAACACTTCCATCATCATTCACTCCATCACTGTCTTGCAGAGGTTCCCACCTTCAGTGCAGGCACTGTACTTCCCACCTCCAGGACTCAAGTCTGGATAACCTGAATCCCTTCATGTTACCTTGTTCTCACTCCAACAGCACGTCAAGTCCTAAAAGCCATTTGTCTCTATTCACTCCTATCTAACATGTTCATGCATGCTTACTGGAAGTTCAAGCCCCTCACACACAAAACCTCCTATACCCCCTCCCTCCAACCTTTCCCAGGATGACCCCTACCCTGCCTTCCCTCCACTACAGATTTACGCACTTTTCCAAATCATCCTATTTTGCTCCATCCTCTCAAAATGTCCAAACAACTTCAACAACCCCTCCTCAGCACCACCTCAACAACCCCTCCTCAGCACCACCTCAAGAAACCCCCTCAGTCCTCTGAATAATACGTTCAGTAACCGCGCACCGCCTTCCAGTCTCCAAGCTACAGATTCTCTGCATTTGTATTTGTAATAACAAGTACCGAACTTAAACAAATTACTGAATTTGTAACAGAAAATACTGAACTTACCCATAAATAAGTGGACCATACCAGCAACAATAACAATTAGAAGAGCACCGATCTTGGTCACCATGAAGACATCTTGAAGTTTAGTCGTTACCCGAACATTCCAGCAATTGATGAATGTTAAGAATGCTGTTCGAGATCAACATTCATACATTAGAAATCTGTTGTAGGTCATTCTTATTATTACTACTGTAACCTCTCTTATAAAACTATTGTCTATAGTGGGATTTTTTGTAGATAGTTTTTATAATGTGAATTTTTGTAAATGTAATTGAATGAAGGCTTATACTTTTTTTTTTTTTGTAAATAGGATTGAGTGAAGGTTTTTATTATTTTTTTCATAAATGTAATTGAATAAAGGTTTTTATTATGGTTTTTCTTTTGTATATATAATTAAATGAAGGCTTTTATATAATTTTTTATAAATATGGTCACAAAAGTACTTTCAAAATTCAATGGCAAGTTAAAAGGGCATCATAGACTGTAGTATTCAATTTTGAATGCATTCTTTCAAATATACAGTGGACCCCGGTTTACGATATTATTTCACTCCAGTAGTATGTTCAGGTGCCAGTACTGACCGAATTTGTTCCCATAAGAAATATTGTGAAGTAGATTAGTCCATTTCAGACCCCCAAACATACACGTACAAACGCACTTACATAAATACACTTTCATAATTGGTCGCATTCAGAGGTGATCGTAAAGCGGGGGTCCACTGTATTTACAAAACCACGGCATAATGAGCAATCCTGTGAGTTTGTGTAACACTTATTTAAGACACACACACACACACACACACACACACACAACTGTGCACAATAGACTCCACCAAATAGCTATCAAGTTTGTACAATCCATAATTTGGGTTATATACTGTATTCCTATTATGTTTGAAGAGATGATTCAATTATGTTTCTTTCCATGATGGAACTGTTGGGTAAAATTATCTGGGCAGCAGCCCACCCCAGTGGGTGATTGCAAGAAATGACAAGGTTGAAGCTAGCATTCGACTCCCGGCCCGTCCTGATTGAGTACTGGTACTAGGCTAATCTGGTTTCCAGAGGTTTACCTGTTTGACCAATATATGAGGGCACAGAGCACATGGGACCTTGTAAACACCACCAATATTTTTAGATGGTGTGTTTTTAATCGACCTCTGTTCCACTGTCCCAGTGTTTTTGAAAGTAAGATTAATAATGAACTTTTTTAGTACCTCACGCAAGTAGAATAAAATTCTCATTGTATGGTCAAACTAGTATGTTATTCCTAGCAGTCACTTCCTTAGGTTCAGTCCTGTAGAAAGTTTACCCAGCTGACAGTACGCCCTTCTCGGCAAAATCCCTGGGGTATCTCTGTTTCTAAATACTCTGAACTGCAGATACGCAAAGTTCTCAGGAACGCTGAAGAAAACACTCCTTTTGACCTTAAATTCATGACTGGAATGGTAATGAATGTATGACACATTGGTGGACCTCCTGTAAACTGTAAATTTTTATGTTGTCATACACTCATTACTATTCTAGTCATGTCTAGGATTAAAGAAGTATATTCCTTTAATTGTTCTGGTAGCCTTGCAGATCTACAGTCCGGAGTGTATTTCGAAAATATCACGGCACTGCTGAATAATAAGGGAGAATTATCTGATATATAATAAGTATTTTTGATAACTTACATATGGCAAGTGCTGCGATGAGCCGGACAGAAGAGTCTGGCATATCACAGTTGGGGAAAAAAGGCTGAATGACGTATTTGGCAAAAGTTAGGCCCATGATGGCATTGGTCGTAGGCCTGAAATGAAATATAAATATGATAACAGAGAGAGAGAGAGAGAGAGAGAGAGAGAGAGAGCGATAGAGAGAGTGAGAAAGAGAGAGAGAGAGAGCGATAGAGAGAGAGAGCGATAGAGAGAGAGTGAGAGAGAGAGAGAGAGAGAGCGATAGAGAGAGAGTGAGAGAGAGAGAGAGAGAGCGATAGAGAGAGAGTGAGAGAGAGAGAGTGTAACAGAGTACTAAGCAACTTAGTAACAGAGTAATAAACAATAAATCGTATTGGTTATTATTGTATTATAATTAATTTTTTTCACCAAACTGATCATATCCCACAGAGGAAGGGTGATCTAAAAAGAAAAAAGAAAAGTTTCTCTTTTTAACTTTAGTAATACATACAGGAGAAGGTGTTACTAGCCCCTTGCTCCCGGCATTTTAGTCGCCTCTTACAACACCCACGGAGGTAAGAGGAAATAAACAAGAGCAGGAAAAAGTAAGAAAACAGAAGAAAACCCAGAGGGGTGTGTATATATATGCTTGTACATGTATGTGTAGTGTGACCTAAGTGTAAGTAGAAGTAGTAAGATATACCTGTAATCTTGGACATTTATGAGACAGACAAAAGACACCAGCAATCCTACCATCATGTAAAACAATTACAGGCTTTCGTTTTACACTCACTTGGCAGGACGGTAGTACCTCCCTGGGTGGTTGCTGTCTACCAACCTACTACCACAGGATGGTAGTACCTCCCTGGGCGGTTGCTGTCTACCAACCTACTACCACAGGATGGTAGTACCTCCCTGGGTGGTTGTTGTCTACCAACCTACTACCACAGGACGGTAGTACCTCCCTGGGTGGTTGTTGTCTACCAACCTACTACCACAGGATGGTAGTACCTCCCTGGGCGGTTGCTGTCTACCAACCTACTACCACAGGATGGTAGTACCTCCCTGGGTGGTTGTCTACCAACCTACTACCACAGGACGGTAGTACCTCCCTGGGTGGTTGTTGTCTACCAACCTACTACCACAGGATGGTAGTACCTCCCTGGGTGGTTGTTGTCTACCAACCTACTACCACAGGATGGTAGTACCTCCCTGGGTGGTTGCTGTCTACCAACCTACTACCACAGGACGGTAGTACCTCCCTGGGTGGTTGTCTACCAACCTACTACCACAGGATGGTAGTACCTCCCTGGGTGGTTGCTGTCTACCAACCTACTACCACAGGACGGTAGTACCCCCCTGGGTGGTTGTTGTCTACCAACCTACTACCACAGGATGGTAGTACCTCCCTGGGTGGTTGTTGTCTACCAACCTACTACCACAGGACGGTAGTACCTCCCTGGGTGGTTGCTGTCTACCAACCTACTACCACAGGATGGTAGTACCTCCCTGGGTGGTTGTTGTCTACCAACCTACTACCACAGGACGGTAGTACCTCCCTGGGTGGTTGTTGTCTACCAAGCTACTACCACAGGATGGTAGTACCTCCCTGGGTGGTTGTTGTCTACCAACCTAATACCACAGGACGGTAGTACCTCGTTGGGTGGTTGTTGTCTACCAACCTACTACCACAGGATGGTAGTACCTCCCTGGGTGGTTGTTGTCTACCAACCTACTACCACAGGACGGTAGTACCTCCCTGGGTGGTTGTCTACCAGCCTACTACCACAGGATGGTAGTACCTCCCTGGGTGGTTGTTGTCTACCAACCTACTACCACAGGACGGTAGTACCTCCCTGGGTGGTTGTTGTCTACCAACCTACTACCACAGGATGGTAGTACCTCCCTGGGTGGTTGTTGTCTACCAACCTACTACCACAGGACGGTAGTACCTCCCTGGGTGGTTGTTGTCTACCAACCTACTACCACAGGATGGTAGTACCTTCCTGGGTGGTTGCTGTCTACCAACCTACTACCACAGGATGGTAGTACCTCCCTGGGTGGTTGCTGTCTACCAGCCTACTACCACAGGATGGTAGTACCTCCCAGGGTGGTTGTTGTCTACCAACCTACTACCACAGGACGGTAGTACCTCCCTGGGTGGTTGTTGTCTACCAACCTACTACCACTGGATGGTAGTACCTCCCTGGGCGGTTGTTGTCTACCAACCTACTACCAAATGATGGTAGTACCTCCCTGGGTGGTTGTTGTCTACCCTTCTACCACAGGACAGTAGTACCTCCCTGGGTGGTTGTTGTCTACCAACCTACTAATACAGGACGGTAGTACCTCCCTGGGTGGTTGTTGTCTACCAGCCTACTACCACAGGATGGTAGTACCTCACTGGGTGGTTGTTGTCTACCAACCTACTACCACAGGACGGTAGTACCTCCCTTGGTGGTTGTCTACCAACCTACTACCACAGGATGGTAGTACCTTCCTGGGTGGTTGTTGTCTACCAACCTACTACCACAGGACGGTAGTACCTCCCTGGGTGGTTGTTGTCTACCAACCTACTGCCACAGGACGGTAGTACCTCCTTGGGTGGTTGTTGTCTACCAACCTACTACCACAGGACGGTAGTACCTCCCTGGGTGGTTGTTGTCTACCAACCTACTACCACAGGATGGTAGTACCTCCCTGGGTGGTTGTCTACCAACCTACTACCACAGGATGGTAGTACCTCCCTGGGTGGTTGCTGTCTACCAACCTACTACCACAGGATGGTAGTACCTCCCTGGGTGGTTGTTGTCTACCAACCTACTACCAAAGGACGGTAGTACCTCCCTGGGTGGTTGTCTACCAACCTACTACCACAGGATGGTAGTACCTCCCTGGGTGGTTGTTGTCTACCAACCTACTACCACAGGACGGTAGTACCTCCCTGGGCGGTTGTCTACCAACCTACTACCACAGGACGGTAGTACCTCCCTGGGTGGTTGTTGTCTACCAACTTACTACCACACGACGGTAGTACCTCCCTGGGTGGTAGTTGTCTACCAACCTACTACCACAGGACGGTAGTACCTCCCTGGGTGGTTGTTGTCTACCAACCTACTACCACAGGAAGGTAGTACCTCCCTGGGTGGTTGTCTATCAACCTACTACCACAGGATGGTAGTACCTCCCTGGGTGGTTGCTGTCTACCAACCTACTACCACAGGATGGTAGTACCTCCCTGGGTGGTTGCTGTCTACCAACCTACTACCACAGGACGGTAGTACCTCCCTAGGTGGTTGCTGTCTACCAACCTACTACCACAGGACGGTATTACCTCCCTGGGTGGTTGTCTACCAACCTACTACAACAGGATGGTAGTGCCTCCCTGGGTGGTTGCTGTCTACCATCCTACCACCACAGAACAGTAGTACCTCCCTGGGTGGTTGTTATCTACCAACCTACTACCACAGGACGGTAGTACCTCCCTGGGAGGTTGCTGTCTACCAACCTACTACCACAGGATGGTAGTACCTCCCTGGGTGGTTGCTGTCTACCAACCTACTACCACAAGACGGTAGTACCTCCCTGGGTGGTTGCTGTCTACCAACCTACTACCACAGGATGGTAGTACCTCCCTGGGTGGTTGTCTACCAACCTACTACCACAGGATGGTAGTACCTCCCTGGGTGGTTGCTGTCTACCAACCTACTACCACAGGACGGTAGTACCTCCCTGGGTGGTTGTCTACCAACCTACTACCACAGGATGGTAGTACCTCCCTGGGTGGTTGCTGTCTACCAACCTACTACCACAGGACGGTAGTACCTCCCTGGGTGGTTGTCTACCAACCTACTACCACAGGATGGTAGTACCTCCCTGGGTGGTTGTTGTCTACCAACCTACTACCACAGGACGGTAGTACCTCCCTGGGAGGTTGTTGTCTACCAACCTACTACCACAGGATGGTAGTACCTCCCTGGGTGGTTGCTGTCTACCAACCTACTACCACAGGACGGTAGTACCTCCCTGGGAGGTTGCTGTCTACCAACCTACTACCACAGGATGGTAGTACCTCCCTGGGTGGTTGCTGTCTACCAACCTACTACCACAAGACGGTAGTACCTCCCTGGGTGGTTGCTGTCTACCAACCTACTACCACAGGATGGTAGTACCTCCCTGGGTGGTTGTCTACCAACCTACTACCATAGGACGGTAGTACCTCCCTGGGTGGTTGCTGTCTACCAACCTACTACCACAGGACGGTAGAACTTCCCTGGGTGGTTGCTGTCTACCAACCTACTACCACAGGATGGTAGTACCTCCCTGGGTGGTTGCTGTCTACCAACCTACTACCACAGGACGGTAGTACCTCCCTAGGTGGTTGTTGTCTACCAACCTACTACCACAGGACGGTATTACCTCCCTGGGTGGTTGTCTACCAACCTACTACCACAGGACGGTAGTACCTCCCTGGGATGTTGCTGTCTAGAAACCTACTACCACAGGATGGTAGTACCTCCCTGGGTGGTTGCTGTCTACCAATCTACTACCACAGGACGGTAGTACCTCCCTGGGTGGTTGCTGTCTACCAACCTACTACCACAGGATGGTAGTACCTCCCTGGGTGGTTGTCTACCAACCTACTACCACAGGATGGTAGTACCTCCCTGGGTGGTTGCTGTCTACCAACCTACTACCACAGGACGGTAGAACCTCCCTGGGTGGTTGCTGTCTACCAACCTACTACCGCAGGATGGTATTACCTCTCTGGGTGGTTGCTGTCTACCAACCTACTACCACAGGATGGTAGTACCTCCCTGGGTGGTTGCTGTCTACCAACCTACTACCACAGGACGGTAGTACCTCCCTGGGTGGTTGTTGTCTACCAACCTACTACCACAGGATGGTAGTACCTCCCTGGGTGGTTGCTGTCTACCAACCTACTACCACAGGATGGTAGTACCTCCCTGGGTGGTTGTCTACCAACCTACTACCACAGGATGGTAGTACCTCCCTGGGTGGTTGTTGTCTACCAACCTACTACCACAGGATGGTAGTACCTCCCTGGGTGGTTGTTGTCTACCAACCTACTACCACAGGACGGTAGTACCTCCCTGGGTGGTTGTTGTCTACCAACCTACTACCACAGGATGGTAGTACCTCCCTGGGTGGTTGCTGTCTACCAACCTACTACCACAGGGCGGTAGTACCTCCCTGGGTGGTTGTTGTCTACCAACCTACTACCACAGGATGGTAGTACCTCCCTGGGTGGTTGTTGTCTACCAACCTACTACCACAGGATGGTAGTACCTCCCTGGGTGGTTGTTGTCTACCAACCTACTACCACAGGACGGTAGTACCTCCCTGGGCGGTTGTCTACCAACCTACTACCACAGGACGGTAGTACCTCCCTGGGTGGTTGTCTACCAACCTACTACCACAGGATGGTAGTACCTCCCTGGGTGGTTGTTGTCTACCAACCTACTACCACAGGACGGTAGTACCTGCCTGGGTGGTTGTCTACCAACCTACTACCACAGGACGGTAGTACCTGCCTGGATGGTTGTTGTCTACCAACCTACTACCACAGGACGGTAGTACCTCCCTGGGCAGTCGCTGTCTACCAGCCTACTACCACAGGATGGTAGTACCACCCTAGGCAGTCGCTGTCTACCAGCCTACTACCACAGGATGGTAGTACCACCCTGGGCAGTCGCTGTCTACCAGCCTACTACCACAGGATGGTAGTACCACCCTGGGCAGTCGCTGTCTACCAGCCTACTACCACAGGATGGTAGTACCACCCTGGGCAGTCGCTGTCTACCAGCCTACTACCACAGGATGGTAGTACCACCCTGGGCGGTCGCTGTCTACCAGCCTACTACCACAGGATGGTAGTACCTCCCTGGGCGGTTGCTGTCTACCAGCCTACTACCACAGGATGGTAGTACCACCCTGGGCGGTCGCTGTCTACCAGCCTACTACCACAGGATGGTAGTACCACCCTGGGCGGTCGCTGTCTACCAGCCTACTACCACAGGATGGTAGTACCACCCTGGGCGGTCGCTGTCTACCAGCCTACTACCACAGGATGGTAGTACCACCCTGGGCGGTCGCTGTCTACCAGCCTACTACCACAGGATGGTAGTACCACCCTGGGCGGTCGCTGTCTACCAGCCTACTACCACAGGATGGTAGTACCACCCTGGGCGGTCGCTGTCTACCAGCCTACTACCACAGGACGGTAGTACCACCCTGGGCAGTCGCTGTCTACCAGCCTACTACCACAGGATGGTATTACCACCCTGGGCGGTCGCTGTCTACCAGCCTACTACCACAGGACGGTAGTACCACCCTGGGCGGTCGCTGTCTACCAGCCTACTACCACAGGATGGTAGTACCTCCCTGGGCGGTCGCTGTCTACCAGCCTACTACCACAGGATGGTAGTACCTCCCTGGGCAGTCGCTGTCTACCAGCCTACTACCACAGGATGGTAGTACCACCCTGGGCGGTCGCTGTCTACCAACCTACTACCACAGGACGGTAGTACCTCCCTGGGCGGTTGCTGTCTACCAGCCTACTACCACAGGACGGTAGTACCTCCCTGTGCGGTTGCTGTCTACCAGCCTACTACCACAGGACGGTAGTACCGCCCTGGGCAGTCGCTGTCTACCAGCCTACTACCACAGGATGGTAGTACCTCCCTGGGCAGTCGCTGTCTACCAGCCTACTACCACAGGATGGTAGTACCACCCTGGGCGGTCGCTGTCTACCAGCCTACTACCTTACAATTAAAATTATCATTAGTAATTAATTCATTCAGTAATATGGTTATAGAAGAACACAAGAGACAGGAACTCACACAAAAATAAGGTTTGCGTCCCAGAGGAACATAGTAGGTGGTCAGTACCTCAGTCATGATAGTAGGTGGTCAGTACCGTGTCGCTGGCAGCCAGAACTCCTATACGTTTTTGGGGCATATTTAACCTGTCAGACACCAAAAATTTTAAATTTATTTTTAAAATTATGTTTGGTTACATGTTATAAATATATATGATTTTTTTTTTACAGAATCCCGGTGTTTTTTTTTTTTTTTTTTTGAGTAGATATTCTGATTTTTAGGAGTGCCCTGGGATTTTTTAGGTATTCAGTCTCTTAGCCTTGGTAAAAGGCTTGGTAGTAGGTGATCAGTACCTCAGTGATGATAGTAGGTGGTCAGTACCTCAGTCATGATAGTAGGTGGTCAGTACCTCAGTCATGATAGTAGGTGGTCAGTACCTCAGTCATGATAGTAGGTGGTCAGTACCTCAGTCATGATAGTAGGTGGTCAGTACCTCAGTCATGATAGTAGGTGGTCAGTACCTCAGTCATGATAGTAGGTGGTCAGTACCTCAGTCATGATAGTAGGTGGTCAGTGTCATGAGTAGGTGGTCAGTACCTCAGTCATGATAGTAGGTGGTCAGTACCTCAGTCATGATAGTAGGTGGTCAGTACCTCAGTCATGATAGTAGGTGGTCAGTACCTCAGTCATGATAGTAGGTGGTCAGTACCTCAGTCATGATAGTAGGTGGTCAGTACCTCAGTCATGATAGTAGGTGGTCAGTAGTCATGATAGTAGGTGGTCAGTCCTCAGTCATGATAGTAGGTGGTCAGTCCTCAGTCATGATAGTAGGTGTTCAGTACCTCAGTCATGATAGTAGGTGGTCAGTACCTCAGTCATGATAGTAGGTGGTCAGTACCTCAGTCATGATAGTAGGTGGTCAGTACCTCAGTCATGATAGTAGGTGGTCAGTACCTCAGTCATGATAGTAGGTGGTCAGTACCTCAGTCATGATAGTAGGTGGTCAGTACCTCAGTCATGATAGTAGGTGGTCAGTACCTCAGTCATGATAGTAGGTGGTCAGTGCATCAGTCAGTCATGATAGTAGGTGGTCAGTACCTCAGTCATGATAGTAGGTGGTCAGTACCTCAGTCATGATAGTAGGTGGTCAGTACCTCAGTCATGATAGTAGGTGGTCAGTCAGTCATGATAGTAGGTGGTCAGTACCTCAGTCATGATAGTAGGTGGTCAGTACCTCAGTCATGATAGTAGGTGGTCAGTACCTCAGTCATGATAGTAGGTGGTCAGTACCTCAGTCATGATAGTAGGTGGTCAGTACCTCAGTCATGATAGTAGGTGGTCAGTACCTCAGTCATGATAGTAGGTGGTCAGTACCTCAGTCATGATAGTAGGTGGTCAGTACCTCAGTCATGATAGTAGGTGGTCAGTACCTCAGTCATGATAGTAGGTGGTCAGTACCTCAGTCATGATAGTAGGTGGTCAGTACCTCAGTCATGATAGTAGGTGGTCAGTACCTCAGTCATGATAGTAGGTGGTCAGTACCTCATGATAGTAGGTGGTCATGATAGTAGGTGGTCAGTACCTCAGTCATGATAGTAGGTGGTCAGTACCTCAGTCATGATAGTAGGTGGTCAGTACCTCAGTCATGATAGTAGGTGGTCAGTACCTCAGTCATGATAGTAGTTGGTCAGTACATGATAGTAGGTGGTCTCAGTCATGATAGTAGGTGGTCAGTACCTCAGTCATGATAGTAGGTGGTCAGTACCTCAGTCATGATAGTAGGTGGTCAGTACCTCAGTCATGATAGTAGGTGGTCAGTACCTCAGTCATGATAGTAGGTGGTCAGTACCTCAGTCATGATAGTAGGTGGTCAGTACCTCAGTCATGATAGTAGGTGGTCAGTACCTCAGTCATGATAGTAGGTGGTCAGTACCTCAGTCATGATAGTAGGTGGTCAGTGATAGTAGGTGGTCATACCTCAGTCATGATAGTAGGTGGTCAGTACCTCAGTCCTCAGTCATGATAGTAGGTGGTCAGTACCTCAGTCATGATAGTAGGTGGTCAGTACCTCAGTCATGATAGTAGGTGGTCAGTACCTCAGTCATGATAGTAGGTGGTCAGTACCTCAGTCACGATAGTAGGTGGTCAGTCCTCAGTCATGATAGTAGGTGGTCAGTACCTCAGTCATGATAGTAGGTGGTCAGTACCTCAGTCATGATAGTAGGTGGTCAGTACCTCAGTCATGATAGTAGGTGGTCAGTACCTCAGTCATGATAGTAGGTGGTCAGTACCTCAGTCATGATAGTAGGTGGTCAGTACCTCAGTCATGATAGTAGGTGGTCAGTACCTCAGTCATGATAGTAGGTGGTCAGTACCTCAGTCATGATAGTAGGTGGTCAGTACCTCAGTCATGATAGTAGGTGGTCAGTACCTCAGTCATGATAGTAGGTGGTCTCAGTCATGATAGTAGGTGGTCAGTACCTCAGTCATGATAGTAGGTGGTCAGTACCTCAGTCATGATAGTAGGTGGTCAGTACCTCAGTCATGATAGTAGGTGGTCAGTACCTCAGTCATGATAGTAGGTGGTCAGTACCTCAGTCATGATAGTAGGTGGTCAGTACCTCAGTCATGATAGTAGGTGGTCAGTACCTCAGTCATGATAGTAGGTGGTCAGTACCTCAGTCATGATAGTAGGTGGTCAGTACCTCAGTCATGATAGTAGGTGGTCAGTACCTCAGTCATGATAGTAGGTGGTCAGTACCTCAGTCATGATAGTAGGTGGTCAGTACCTCAGTCATGATAGTAGGTGGTCAGTATAGTAGGTGGTCAGTACCTCAGTCATGATAGTAGGTGGTCAGTACCTCAGTCATGATAGTAGGTGGTCAGTATAGTAGGTGGTCAGTACCTCAGTCATGATAGTAGGTGGTCCCTCAGTCATGATAGTAGGTGGTCAGTACCTCAGTCATGATAGTAGGTGGTCAGTACCTCAGTCATGATAGTAGGTGGTCAGTACCTCAGTCATGATAGTAGGTGGTCAGTACCTCAGTCATGATAGTAGGTGGTCAGTACCTCAGTCATGATAGTAGGTGGTCAGTACCTCAGTCATGATAGTAGGTGGTCAGTACCTCAGTCATGATAGTAGGTGGTCAGTACCTCAGTCATGATAGTAGGTGGTCAGTACCTCAGTCATGATAGTAGGTGGTCAGTACCTCAGTCATGATAGTAGGTGGTCAGTACCTCAGTCATGATAGTAGGTGGTCAGTACCTCAGTCATGATAGTAGGTGGTCAGTACCTCAGTCATGATAGTAGGTGGTCAGTACCTCAGTCATGATAGTAGGTGGTCAGTACCTCAGTCATGATAGTAGGTGGTCAGTACCTCAGTCATGATAGTAGGTGGTCAGTACCTCAGTCATGATAGTAGGTGGTCAGTACCTCAGTCATGATAGTAGGTGGTCAGTACCTCAGTCATGATAGTAGGTGGTCAGTACCTCAGTCATGATAGTAGGTGGTCAGTACCTCAGTCATGATAGTAGGTGGTCAGTACCTCAGTCATGATAGTAGGTGGTCAGTACCTCAGTCATGATAGTAGGTGGTCAGTACCTCAGTCATGATAGTAGGTGGTCAGTACCTCAGTCATGATAGTAGGTGGTCAGTACCTCAGTCATGATAGTAGGTGGTCAGTACCTCAGTCATGATAGTAGGTGGTCAGTACCTCAGTCATGATAGTAGGTGGTCAGTACCTCAGTCATGATAGTAGGTGGTCAGTACCTCAGTCATGATAGTAGGTGGTCAGTACCTCAGTCATGATAGTAGGTGGTCAGTACCTCAGTCATGATAGTAGGTGGTCAGTACCTCAGTCATGATAGTAGGTGGTCAGTACCTCAGTCATGATAGTAGGTGGTCAGTACCTCAGTCATGATAGTAGGTGGTCAGTACCTCAGTCATGATAGTAGGTGGTCAGTACCTCAGTCATGATAGTAGGTGGTCAGTACCTCAGTCATGATAGTAGGTGGTCAGTACCTCAGTCATGATAGTAGGTGGTCAGTACCTCAGTCATGATAGTAGGTGGTCAGTACCTCAGTCATGATAGTAGGTGGTCAGTACCTCAGTCATGATAGTAGGTGGTCAGTACCTCAGTCATGATAGTAGGTGGTCAGTACCTCAGTCATGATAGTAGGTGGTCAGTACCTCAGTCATGATAGTAGGTGGTCAGTACCTCAGTCATGATAGTAGGTGGTCAGTACCTCAGTCATGATAGTAGGTGGTCAGTACCTCAGTCATGATAGTAGGTGGTCAGTACCTCAGTCATGATAGTAGGTGGTCAGTACCTCAGTCATGATAGTAGGTGGTCAGTACCTCAGTCATGATAGTAGGTGGTCAGTACCTCAGTCATGATAGTAGGTGGTCAGTACCTCAGTCATGATAGTAGGTGGTCAGTACCTCAGTCATGATAGTAGGTGGTCAGTACCTCAGTCATGATAGTAGGTGGTCAGTACCTCAGTCATGATAGTAGGTGGTCAGTACCTCAGTCATGATAGTAGGTGGTCAGTACCTCAGTCATGATAGTAGGTGGTCAGTACCTCAGTCATGATAGTAGGTGGTCAGTACCTCAGTCATGATAGTAGGTGGTCAGTACCTCAGTCATGATAGTAGGTGGTCAGTACCTCAGTCATGATAGTAGGTGGTCAGTACCTCAGTCATGATAGTAGGTGGTCAGTACCTCAGTCATGATAGTAGTACCTCAGTCATGATAGTAGGTGGTCAGTACCTCAGTCATGATAGTAGGTGGTCAGTCATGATAGTAGGTGGTCCTCAGTCATGATAGTAGGTGGTCAGTACCTCAGTCATGATAGTAGGTGGTCAGTACCTCAGTCATGATAGTAGGTGGTCAGTACCTCAGTCATGATAGTAGGTGGTCAGTACCTCAGTCATGATAGTAGGTGGTCAGTACCTCAGTCATGATAGTAGGTGGTCAGTACCTCAGTCATGATAGTAGGTGGTCAGTACCTCAGTCATGATAGTAGGTGGTCAGTACCTCAGTCATGATAGTAGGTGATAGTCAGTACCTCAGTCATGATAGTAGGTGGTCAGTACCTCAGTCATGATAGTAGGTGGTCAGTACCTCAGTCATGATAGTAGGTGGTCAGTACCTCAGTCATGATAGTAGGTGGTCAGTACCTCAGTCATGATAGTAGGTGGTCAGTACCTCAGTCATGATAGTAGGTGGTCAGTACCTCAGTCATGATAGTAGTAGTCATGATAGTAGGTGGTCAGTCCTCAGTCATGATAGTAGGTGGTCAGTACCTCAGTCATGATAGTAGGTGGTCAGTACCTCAGTCATGATAGTAGGTGGTCAGTACCTCAGTCATGATAGTAGGTGGTCAGTACCTCAGTCATGATAGTAGGTGGTCAGTACCTCAGTCATGATAGTAGGTGGTCAGTACCTCAGTCATGATAGTAGGTGGTCAGTACCTCAGTCATGATAGTAGGTGGTCAGTACCCCAGTCATGATAGTAGGTGGTCAGTACCTCAGTCATGATAGTAGGTGGTCAGTACCTCAGTCATGATAGTAGGTGGTCAGTACCTCAGTCATGATAGTAGGTGGTCAGTACCTCAGTCATGATAGTAGGTGGTCAGTACCTCAGTCATGATAGTAGGTGGTCAGTACCTCAGTCATGATAGTAGGTGGTCAGTACCTCAGTCATGATAGTAGGTGGTCATCATAGTAGGTGGTCAGTACCTCAGTCATGATAGTAGGTGGTCAGTACCTCAGTCATGATAGTAGGTGGTCAGTACCTCAGTCATGATAGTAGGTGGTCAGTACCTCAGTCATGATAGTAGGTGGTCAGTACCTCAGTCATGATAGTAGGTGGTCAGTACCTCAGTCATGATAGTAGGTGGTCAGTACCTCAGTCATGATAGTAGGTGGTCAGTACCTCAGTCATGATAGTAGGTGGTCAGTACCTCAGTCATGATAGTAGGTGGTCAGTACCTCAGTCATGATAGTAGGTGGTCAGTACCTCAGTCATGATAGTAGGTGGTCAGTACCTCAGTCATGATAGTAGGTGGTCAGTACCTCAGTCATGATAGTAGGTGGTCAGTACCTCAGTCATGATAGTAGGTGGTCAGTAGTCATGATAGTAGGTGGTCAGTCAGTCATGATAGTAGGTGGTCAGTACCTCAGTCATGATAGTAGGTGGTCAGTACCTCAGTCATGATAGTAGGTGGTCAGTACCTCAGTCATGATAGTAGGTGGTCAGTACCTCAGTCATGATAGTAGGTGGTCAGTACCTCAGTCATGATAGTAGGTGGTCAGTACCTCAGTCATGATAGTAGGTGGTCAGTACCTCAGTCATGATAGTAGGTGGTCAGTACCTCAGTCATGATAGTAGGTGGTCAGTACCTCAGTCATGATAGTAGGTGGTCAGTACCTCAGTCATGATAGTAGGTGGTCAGTACCTCAGTCATGATAGTAGGTGGTCAGTACCTCAGTCATGATAGTAGGTGGTCAGTACCTCAGTCATGATAGTAGTACCTCAGTCATGATAGTAGGTGGTCAGTACCTCAGTCATGATAGTAGGTGGTCAGTACCTCAGTCAGTAGTAGGTGGTCCCTCAGTCATGATAGTAGGTGGTCAGTACCTCAGTCATGATAGTAGGTGGTCAGTACCTCAGTCATGATAGTAGGTGGTCAGTACCTCAGTCATGATAGTAGGTGGTCAGTACCTCAGTCATGATAGGTGGTCAGTCCCTCAGTCATGATAGTAGGTGGTCAGTACCTCAGTCATGATAGTAGGTGGTCAGTACCTCAGTCATGATAGTAGGTGGTCAGTACCTCAGTCATGATAGTAGGTGGTCAGTACCTCAGTCATGATAGTAGGTGGTCAGTACCTCAGTCATGATAGTAGGTGGTCAGTACCTCAGTCATGATAGTAGGTGGTCAGTACCTCAGTCATGATAGTAGGTGGTCAGTACCTCAGTCATGATAGTAGGTGGTCAGTACCTCAGTCATGATAGTAGGTGGTCAGTACCTCAGTCATGATAGTAGGTGGTCAGTACCTCAGTCATGATAGTAGGTGGTCAGTACCTCAGTCATGATAGTAGGTGGTCAGTACCTCAGTCATGATAGTAGGTGGTCAGTATGGTACCACTATGACCCCGCCTCCGCCTGCTTCACCTCACCTCACTACTTCGACTAGTGGATGGTACCACTATGACCCCGCCTCCGCCTGCTTCACCTCACCTCACTACTTCGACTAGTGGATGGTTCCACTATGACCCCGCCTCCGCCTGCTTCACCTCACCTCACTACTTCGACTAGTGGATGGTACCACTATGACCCCGCCTCCGCCTGCTTCACCTCACCTCACTACTTCGACTAGTGGATGGTACCACTATGACCCCGCCTCCGCCTGCTTCACCTCACCTCACTACTTCGACTAGTGGATGGTACCACTATGACCCCGCCTCCGCCTGCTTCACCTCACCTCACTACTTCGACTAGTGGATGGTACCACTATGACCCCGCCTCCGCCTGCTTCACCTCACCTCACTACTTCGACTAGTGGATGGTACCACTATGACCCCGCCTCCGCCTGCTTCACCTCACCTCACTACTTCGACTAGTGGATGGTACCACTATGACCCCGCCTCCGCCTGCTTCACCTCACCTCACTACTTCGACTAGTGGATGGTACCACTATGATCCCGCCTCCGCCTGCTTCACCTCACCTCACTACAGTATATAAGCCACGTCTACGGCCCTATGCTGTACATTCTACAAGATTGATGGACTGAACACATCAACTCCAGGCCGAGGGACTGATTACCTCAAACTCCTCCTCTCCTTACGCCTTCCTCTTTGTATTGGACTGATGAAGCCACTGTGTGGCGAAACGTTTCCTGAATAAAGATTCCCATATGCTGCATAAGTGTCTCAATCTTCAACTTGTCGGTTTTTCAAACCATTCATCACTACTAATAAGTGCCAGATAAAGTATGTAGTGATGCCAAGTGCCTCATATAGGTGGTAAGAGAGGGTATATAAATAAGTAATGTCAGTGGGTACAGAGTATGTTGGGAAGTGAATTCAGTGGTGGTGAGGGAGGGGAGGATAATGATGGCGTAGAGAAGAAATACAAGGAGGAGGGAACAGGAAGTACTATACGAGAATTTGAGAGAGAGAGAGAGAGAGAGAGAGGAGTTCCTACTTACTGCTAGGTCAACAAAATACCTTTCTTCAGTGGACTGCTCACAGAGTCAATTGCAATGTTGGTGGCTTTCACAGAGACCCACATAAAGGATCACGTTGATAGTGAAATGTGGATCCCAGGTTATAACTTATTCTGATGCGACAGAAAAAACAGGCAACATGGGGGGGTTGACCTGTGTATCACAGTCGCTCATAAGCTCGGAATTACTAAACGCCACGTATGGTGTAGTTGAAGTTTTGGCAGTGAAGACTGACAACCAAAACCTGGTCATTGTGGTGTTATACAAGCCTCCAGATACAATTTCCCAACGATTCCAGGAACAGCTTTTGAAAACTGTCTGGAAAATCTCCCAACTCCTGCCCCAAACATCTTGCTGCTGGGGGATTTCAACTCAAGACACCTAAAATGGAGGAGTGTAGCAAATGTTTAAGCAGAGATAACACCAGGAGGCAGCAGCAGCTCAGATGAAAACTAACACACACACATAAGCTATTAAATCTCTGCAACAAATTCACCTTAAACCAGCAAATAGAGGAGCCAACAAGACTGGAAAATACACTGGACCTCATCTTCACTAATAATGATGACCTGTAATGAAATGTAACAGTATCAAAGACAATACACTCGGATCACAACATAACAGAAGTACAGACATGTATGTGCAGGGCTCCTGACCAGCATAATGTGGTCAGTTATGAAGGTGCCTTCACCAAATTCAACTTCAATAGTAAAAACATACAGTGGGGTCAAATCAACCATGTCCTAAATCAAACAAGCTGAGAAGATATAAGCAAAGATCCGAACCTGTACCTAAAAAGAATTAACTCCGTGGCACTTGAGGTCTGCTCAGGGCACATTTCCCTAAGAAAAAAGAAGAAACGTCAACCAAAAAGAGAGAAACATTCCCTATATAGACGAAGGCGAAGAATCACAGAGCTGCTGAGAGGAGCCAGTGTATGTGAAACTCAGGAGGAACTGGCCAGAGAAATAGAAAATCTCGAACTTAAGCTTAATGAATCATACAGGAGACAAGATAAACAGGAGGAACTTATAATAAATGAAATTGAAGGAAAATCAAATTAGTTCTTTTCTTATGCCAAATCTAGGGCAAAAACCACATCCAGTATTGGACCCTTCTTAAACGAGATGGGTCTTACACAGATGAAAACAAAGAAATGAGTGAGATACTCAAGTCTCGATATAACTTACTGTTTATTGGGCCAATAATCAGACTAAGAGTCGATAATCTAAAGGAGTTTTTCATGCCAGATTCAAAATTTGGTTAATTCAAGAATTTCTGATAGAATCCTAACACCAAAAGACTTCGAAAAAGCAGTAATTAACATGGCCATGTACTCTGCCCCAGGTCCAGACTCTTGGGACTCTGTCTTCATCAAGAACTGCAAGAAACCCCTTTCACGTGCCTTAAATATTCTATAGATGAATAGTTCAGAGAACCGACATGTTCATAAATTAGACACATGTGCAACTCTTGGGTATCTTTATTGAGAAAACGTTTCACCACACAGTGGCTTCATCAGTCCATACAAAGGAGAATGGTGAAGAACAGGAGTTTGAGGTAATCAGTCCCTCAACCTTGAGTCGATGTGGTCAGTCCATCAATCTTGAAAAGAATACCGCATGTCTGCAGAGAAGTAGCTTATATACCGTAGGCAGGAGAGGTGCAGCAGTCGTAGGTGGTGTCACATCTGACCAATGTGGAAGTAGGTCGTGCCCAAGGGTTAGGCAAGTGAAGAATTCCCAAGTACTATTAAGATCCCAAGAAGTTGCAGTGTCTGACACTGTTCCTCATCCTCATATCTGACATAGACAGAGATGTAAGCCATAGCACCGTGTCTTCCTTTGCTGAGATTCCTTAGTCTGCATGACAGTGTCCTCCATTGCAGACACTGCAAGGCTCCAGGTGGACATAACCAAATCTTTAAATGGGCTGCAGAAAACAATATGAAGTTCAATGACGAGAAATTTCAATTACCCAGATATGGAAAACTTGTGGAAATAAAAACTGGATTGGAATATAAAACAAATTCTAACCACATAATAGAGCGAAAAACTAATGTGAAGGACCTGGGAGTGATAATGTCAGAGGATCTCATTTTCCAAGTTCACAACAATGTATCTACCTCATCTGCTAGGAAAATGATAGGATGGATAATGAGAACCTTCAAAACTAGGGACGCCAAGCCCATGGTGATTGTCTTCAAATTGATTGTTCTCTCCAGGCTGGAATATTGATGTACACTAACGTCCCTTTTCAAGGCTGGTGAAATTGCTGGCCTGGAGAATGTACAGAGAACTTTCACCTCACATGTAAATATCATAAAACGTACACCTAAATTACTGGGAATGGTTGAAGTCCCTTGACCTGTAGTCCTTGAAATCCAGACGAGAAAGATACATGATAATATACACTTGGAAAATCCTCAAGAAACTGGTCCCAATCTGTACACAAAAATCACTCCCTACGACAGCAAAAGACTTGGCAGGAGATGCAACATTCCTCACATGAAAAACTGGGCCGCTAAGAGATGACAATAAGTGTCAGGGGCCCAAGACTGTTCAGCTGCCTCTCATCATAAATAAGGGGGATTACCAAAAGGCCCCTGGTTGTCTTCAAGACCCCTGGTTGTCTTCAAGACCCCTGGTTGTCTTCAACACCCCTGGTTGTCTTCAAGATCACTGGTTGTCTTCAACACCCCTGGTTGTCTTCAAGATCCCTGGTTGTCTTCAACACCCCTGGTTGTCTTCAAGACCCCTGGTTGTCTTCAAGATCACTGGTTGTCTTCAACACCCCTGGTTGTCTTCAACACCCCAGGTTGTCTTCAACACCCCTGCTTGTCTTCACCCCTGGTTGTCTTCAAGACCCCTGGTTGTCTTCAAGATCCCCTGGTTGTCTTCAAGACCCCTGGTTGTCTTCAACACCCCTGGTTGTCTTCAACACCCCTGGTTGTCTTCAACACCCCTGGTTGCCCTCAAGACCCCTGGTTGTCCTCAAGACCTCTGGTTGTCTTCAAGACCCCTGGTTGTCTTCAAGACCCCTACTGTCTTCAAGACCCCTGGTTGTCTTCAACACCCCTGGTTGTCTTCAACACCCCTGGTTGTCTTCAACACCCCTGGTTGTCCTCAAGACCCCTGGTTGTCCTCAAGACCCCTGGTTGTCCTTAAGACCTCTGGTTGTCTTCAAGACCCCTGGTTGTCTTCAAGATCCCTGGTTGTCTTCAACACCCCTGGTTGTCTTCAAGATCCCTGGTTGTCTTCAACACCCCTGGTTGTCTTCAAGACCCCTGGTTGTCTTCAAGATCCCCTGGTTGTCTTCAAGACCCCTGGTTGTCTTCACCACCCCTAGTTGTCTTCAACACCCCTGGTTGTCTTCAAGATCCCTGGTTGTCTTCAACACCCCTGGTTGTCTTCAACACCCCTGGTTGTCTTCAACACCCCTGGTTGTCTTCAACACCCCTGGTTGTCTTCAACACCCCTGGTTGTCTTCAAGATCCCCTGGTTGTCTTCAACACCCCTGGTTGTCTTCAAGACCCCTGGTTGTCTTCAACACCCCTGGTTGTCTTCAACACCCCTGGTTGCCCTCAAGACCCCTGGCTGTCTTCAACACCCCTGGTTGTCTTCAACACCCCTGGTTGTCTTCAACACCCCTGGTTGTCCTCAAGACCCCTGGTTGTCCTCAAGACCCCTGGTTGTCCTCAAGACCCCTGGTTGTCCTCAAGACTCCTGGTTGTCCTCAAGACCCCTGGTTGTCCTCAAGACCCCTGGTTGTCCTCAAGACCCCTGGTTGCCTTCAAGACCCCTGGTTGTCTTCAAGACCCCCCCTGGTTGTCTTCAAGACCCCTGGTTGTCAAGACACCTGGTTGTCTTCAAGAGGGAGCTGGACAGACACACAGTACCTGACCAGCCAGGCTGTGGTTCCTTCATTGGGTTACGTGCGACCAGCAGTAACAACCTGGTTGATCAGGTCCTGATCCACCATTAGGCCTGGTCATGGACCGGGCCACGGGGGCCTTGACCCCCGGAACACCAACCAGATACACTCCCTCCTCCAGGTAACAGGTACCAAGAAACATACCCACCATCTGTACCCACCCCCAGGATGTAACCCAGGCTCTTCGCTTGTGAGCCCCAGGCTCCACCAGTCAAGCAGGAAGCTTATCTGGGTACACCAGGGCATGTTGCTGTGACCTTCACTAACTTATCCGGGTACACCAGGGCATGTTGCTGTGACCTTCACTAACTTATCTGGGTACACCAGGGCATGTTGCTGTGACCTTCACTAACTTATCTGGGTACACCAGGGCATGTTGCTGTGACCTTCACTAACTTATCTGGGTACACCAGGGCATGTTGCTGTGACCTTCACTAACTTATCTGGGTACACCAGGGCATGTTGCTGTGACCTTCACTAACTTATCTGGGTACACCAGGGCATGTTGCTGTGACCTTCACTAACTTATCTGGGTACACCAGGGCATGTTGCTGTGACCTTCACTAACATCAACACTGACCTTCAACGTGGCCACTTTTTCTAGATCTCTAGTTGGCTGAGAGACTATTGTAGGGGTATCGTAGAGGCTTTATAAGGGGTATCGTAGGAGTATCATAAGAGTATCGTAGGGATACCGTAGAAATATGGGAGTATCGTAGAAGTATACAAGTATCATAAGTGTATCGTACAAGTATCATGCAAGTATCGTAGGAGTATTGTGCAAGTATCGTAGGAGTATTGTACAAGTATCGTAGGGGTATCGTACAAGTATCGTAGAAGTACCATACAAGTATCGTAGGGGTATCGTATAAGTATACAAGTAGCGTAAAAGTACCATACAAGTATCGTAGGGGTATCGTACAAGTATCGTAGGGGTATCGTAGAAGTATCGTACAAGTATCGTAGGGGTATCGTACAAGTATACAAGTAGCGTAGAAGTACCATACAAGTATCGTAGGGGTATCGTACAAGTATTATAGGGGTATCGTAGAAGTGCCATACAAGTATGGTACATGTTACAAGTATCGCACAAGTATGGTACAAGTATGGTACAAGTATCGTACATGTTACAAGTATGGTACAAGTATCGTACATGTTACAAGTATGGTACAAGTATCGTACATGTTACAAGTATGGTACAAGTATCGTACATGTTACAAGTATGGTACAAGTATCGTACATGGTACAAGTATGGTACAAGTATCGTACATGTTACAAGTATGGTACAAGTATCGTACATGTTACAAGTATGGTACAAGTATCGTACATGTTACAAGTATGGTACAAGTATCGTACATGGTACAAGTATCGTACATGTTACAAGTATGGTACAAGTATCGTACATGGTACAAGTATGGTACAAGTATCGTACATGTTACAAGTATGGTACAAGTATCGTACATGTTACAAGTATGGTACAAGTATCGTACATGTTACAAGTATGGTACAAGTATCGTACATGTTACAAGTATGGTACAAGTATCGTACATGGTACAAGTATGGTACAAGTATCGTACATGTTACAAGTATGGTACAAGTATCGTACATGTTACAAGTATGGTACAAGTATCGTACATGGTACAAGTATCGTACATGGTACAAGTATCGTACATGTACAAGTATGGTACAAGTATCGTACATGTTACAAGTATGGTACAAGTATCGTACATGGTACAAGTATCGTACATGTACAAGTATGGTACAAGTATCGTACATGTTACAAGTATGGTACAAGTATCGTACATGTTACAAGTATGGTACAAGTATCGTACATGTTACAAGTATGGTACAAGTATCGTACATGTTACAAGCATGGTACAAGTATGGTACAAGTATGGTACAAGTATCGTACATGGTACAAGTATGGTACAAGTATCGTACATGGTACAAGTATGGTACAAGTATCGTACATGGTACAAGTATGGTACAAGTATCGTACATGGTACAAGTATCGTACATGTTACAAGTATGGTACAAATATCGTACATGTTACAAGTATGGTACAAGTATCGTACATGTTACAAGTATGGTACAAGTATCGTACATGTTACAAGCATGGTACAAGTATCGTACATGGTACAAGTATGGTACAAGTATCGTACATGGTACAAGTATCGTACATGTTACAAGTATGGTACAAGTATCGTACATGTTACAAGTATGGTACAAGTATCGTACATGGTACAAGTATCGTACATGTTACAAGTATGGTACAAGTATCGTACATGGTACAAGTATGGTACAAGTATCGTACATGTTACAAGTATGGTACAAGTATCGTACATGTTACGAGTATGGTACAAGTATCGTACATGTTACAAGTATGGTACAAGTATCGTACATGTTACGAGTATGGTACAAGTATCGTACATGTTACAAGTATGGTACAAGTATCGTACATGTTACAAGTATCGTACATGTTACAAGTATGGTACAAGTATCGTACATGTTACAAGTATGGTACAAGTATCGTACATGGTACAAGTATCGTACATGTTACAAGTATGGTACAAGTATCGTACATGTTACAAGTATCGTACATGTTACAAGTATCGTACATGTTACAAGTATCGTACATGTTACAAGTATCGTACATGTTACGAGTATGGTACAAGTATCGTACATGGTACAAGTATCGTACATGTTACAAGTATCGTACATGTTACAAGTATGGTACAAGTATCGTACATGTTACAAGTATCGTACATGTTACAAGTATGGTACAAGTATCGTACATGTTACAAGTATGGTACAAGTATCGTACATGTTACAAGTATCGTACATGTTACAAGTATGGTACAAGTATCGTACATGGTACAAGTATCGTACATGTTACAAGTATCGTATATGTTACAAGTATGTTACAAGTATCGTACATGTTACGAGTATGGTACAAGTATCGTACATGGTACAAGTATCGTACATGTTACAAGTATCGTATATGTTACAAGTATGTTACAAGTATCGTACATGTTACGAGTATGGTACAAGTATCGTACATGGTACAAGTATCGTACATGTTACAAGTATCGTACATGTTACAAGTATGGTACAAGTATCGTACATGGTACAAGTATGGTACAAGTATCGTACATGTTACAAGTATGGTACAAGTATCGTATATGTTACAAGTATGGTACAAGTATCGTATATGTTACAAGTATGGTACAAGTATCGTACATGTTACAAGTATGGTACAAGTATCGTACATGTTACAAGTATGGTACAAGTATCGTACATGTTACAAGTATGGTACAAGTATCGTACATGGTACAAGTATGGTACAAGTATCGTACATGTTACAAGTATGGTACAAGTATCGTACATGTTACAAGTATGGTACAAGTATCGTACATGTTACAAGTATGGTACAAGTATCGTACATGTTACAAGTATGGTACAAGTATCGTACATGTTACAAGTATGGTACAAGTATCGTACATGGTACAAGTATGGTACAAGTATCGTACATGTTACAAGTATGGTACAAGTATCGTACATGTTACAAGTATGGTACAAGTATCGTACATGTTACAAGTATGGTACAAGTATCGTACATGTTACAAGTATGGTACAAGTATCGTACATGTTACAAGTATGGTACAAGTATCGTACATGTTGCAAGTATGGTACAAGTATCGTATATGTTACAAGTATGGTACAAGTATCGTATATGTTACAAGTATGGTACAAGTATCGTACATGTTGCAAGTATGGTACAAGTATCGTATATGTTACAAGTATGGTACAAGTATCGTACATGTTGCAAGTATGGTACAAGTATCGTATATGTTACAAGTATGGTACAAGTATCGTATATGTTACAAGTATGGTACAAGTATCGTATATGTTACAAGTATGGTACAAGTATCGTACATGTTACAAGTATGGTACAAGTATCGTATATGTTGCAAGTATGGTACAAGTATGGTACAAGTATCGTACATGTTACAAGTATGGTACAAGTATCGTATATGTTACAAGTATGGTACAAGTATGGTACAAGTATCGTACATGTTACAAGTATGGTACAAGTATCGTATATGTTACAAGTATGGTACAAGTATCGTACATGTTACAAGTATGGTACAAGTATCGTACATGGTACAAGTATCGTACATGGTACAAGTATCGTACATGTTACAAGTATCGTACATGGTACAAGTATGGTACAAGTATCGTACATGTTACAAGTATGGTACAAGTATCGTATATGTTACAAGTATGGTACAAGTATCGTACATGGTACAAGTATCGTACATGTTACAAGCATGGTACAAGTATCGTATATGTTACAAGTATGGTACAAGTATCGTACATGGTACAAGTATCGTACATGTTACAAGTATGGTACAAGTATCGTACATGTTACAAGTATGGTACAAGTATCGTACATGTTACAAGTATGGTACAAGTATCGTACATGTTACAAGTATGGTACAAGTATCGTACATGTTACAAGTATGGTACAAGTATCGTATATGTTACAAGCATGGGACAAGTATCGTACATGTTACAAGCATGGTACAAGTATCGTACATGTTACAAGTATGGTACAAGTATCGTACATGTTACAAGTATGGTACAAGTATCGTACATGTTACGAGTATGGTACAAGTATCGTACATGTTACAAGTATGGTACAAGTATGGTACAAGTATCGTACATGTTACAAGTATGGTACAAGTATCGTACAAGTATGGTACAAGTATCGTACATGGTACAAGTATGGTACAAGTATCGTACAAGCATGGTACAAGTATCGTAATTCAGAAACATCCTGCCATGGTGGTGAATGGGCTGGTTATGTCCAGTGGTTCGACCTTGACATCGTTAAGTAGGTAATGACAGCGTCTGATGGCATTAACATCCGCGCCAAGATTGTGAGTAAGTCGCAGCGCAGGGCCCCTGTGTGCACCATAACATGTGCACACTGTGTGCACCATAACATGTGCACACTGTGTACCATAACATGTGCACACTGTGTGTGTACCATAACATGTGCACACTGTGTGTGTACCATAACATGTGCACACTGTGTGTACCATAACATGTGCACACTGTGTGTGTACCATAACATGTGCACACTGTGTGTGTGTACCATAACATGTGCACACTGTGTGTGTGTACCATAACATGTGCACACTGTGTATGTACCATAACATGTGCACACTGTGCGTGTACCATAACATGTTCACACTGTGTGTGTACCATAACATGTGCACACTGTGTGTGTACCATAACATGTGCACACTGTGTGTGTACCATAACATATGCACACTGTGTGTGCACCATAACATGTGCACACTGTGTGTGCACCATAACATGTGCACACTATGTGTGTACCATAACATGTGCACACTGTGTGTGCACCATAACATGTGCACACTGTATGTGTACCATAACATGTGCACAGTGTGTGTGTACCATAACATGTGCACACTGTGTGTGCACCATAACATGTGCACACTGTATGTGTACCATAACATGTGCACAGTGTGTGTGTACCATAACATGTGCACACTGTGTGTGTACCATAACATGTGCACACTGTGTGTGTACCATAACATGTGCACACTGTGTGTGTACCATAACATGTGCACACTGTGTGTGTACCATAACATGTGCACACTGTGTGTGTACCATAACATGTGCACACTGTGTGTGTACCATAACATGTGCACACTGTGTGTGTACCATAACATGTGCACACTGTGTGTGTACCATAACATGTGCACACTGTGTGTGTACCATAACATGTGCACACTGTGTGTGTGTACCATAACATGTGCACACTGTGTTTACCATAACATGTGCACACTGTGTGTGTACCATAACACGTGCACACTGTGTGTGTACCATAACATGTGCACACTGTGTGTGTGTACCATAACATGTGCACACTGTGTGTGTGTACCATAACATGTGCACACTGTGCGTATGTGTGTACCATAACATGTGCACACTGTGTGTGTGTACCATAACATGTGCACACTGTGTGTACCATAACATGTGCACACTGTGTGTGTGTACCATAACATGTGCACACTGTGCGTATGTGTGTACCATAACATGTGCACACTGTGTGTGTGTACCATAACATGTGCACACTGTGTGTACCATAACATGTGCACACTGTGTGTGTGTACCATAACATGTGCACACTGTGTGTGTACCATAACATGTGCACACTGTGTGTGTACCATAACATGTGCACACTGTGTGTGTGTACCATAACATGTGCACACTGTGTGTGTACCATAACATGTGCACACTGTGTGTGTACCATAACATGTGCACACTGTGTGTGTGTACCATAACATGTGCACACTGTGTGTGTACCATAACATGTGCACACTGTGTGTACCATAACATGTGCACACTGTGTGTACCATAAAATGTGCACACTGTGTGTGTACCATAAAATGTGCACACTGTGTGTAACATAACATGTGCACACTGTGTGTGTACCATAAAATGTGCACACTATGTGTGTACCATAAAATGTGCACACTGTGTGTACCATAACATGTGCACACTGTGTGTGTGTGTACCATAACATGTGCACACTGTGTGTGTACCATAACATGTGCACACTGTGCGTATGTGTGTACCATAACATGTGCACACTGTGTGTGTGTACCACAACATGTGCACACTGTGTGTGTGTGTACCATAACATGTGCACACTGTGTGTGTGTGTGTACCATAACATGTGCACACTGTGTGTGTGTACCATAACATGTGCACACTGTGTGTGTGTACCATAACATGTGCACACTGTGTGTACCATAACATGTGCACACTGTGTGTGTACCATAACTTGTGTACACTGTGTGTGTACCATAACATGTGCACACTGTGTGTGTACCATAACATGCGCACACTGTGTTTGTGTGTGTACCATAACATGCGCACACTGTGTGTGTGTGTACCATAACATGCGCACACTGTGTTTGTGTGTGTACCATAACATGCGCACACTGTGTGTGTGTGTACCATAACATGCGCACACTGTGTGTGTGTACCATAACATGCGCACACTGTGTGTGTACCATAACATGCGCACACTGTGTGTGTGTGTGTACCATAACATGTGCACACTGTGTGTGTGTACCATAACATGTGCACACTGTGTGTGTGTACCATAACATGTGCACACTGTGTGTGTGTACCGTAACATGTGCACACTGTGTGTGTGTGTGTACCATAACATTCGCACACTGTGTGTGTGTGTCTCATTTTGGTCACATAGGACCACTAACTAGCCTCCATGACCACTAACTAGCAACAAGAACCACTAACTTGCCACTAGGACCACTAACTAGCCACCAGGACCACTAGTCACTTGGACCACTAACTAGCCACCAGGACCACTAGTCACTTGGACCACTAACTAGCCACCAGGACCACTAGTCACTTGGACCACTAACTAGCCACCAGGACCACTAGTCACTTGAACCACTAACTAGCCACCAGGACCACTAGTCACTTGGACCACTAACTAGCCACCAGGACCACTAGTCACTTGGACCACTAACTAGCCACCAGGACCACTAGTCACTTGGACCACTAACTAGCCACCAGGACCACTAACTAGCCACCAGGACCACTAGTCACTTGGACCAGTAACTAGCCACCAGGACCACTAGTCACTTGGACCACTAACTAGCCACCAGGACCACTAGTCACTTGGACCACTAACTAGCCTCCATGACCACTAACTAGCAACAAGAACCACTAACTTGCCACTAGGACCACTAACTAGCCACCAGGACCACTAGTCACTTGGCCCACTAACTAGCCAGCAGGACCACTAGTCACTTGGACCACTAACTAGCCACCAGGACCACTAGTCACTTGAACCACTAACTAGCCACCAGGACCACTAGTCACTTGGACCACCACTAACTAGCCACCAGGACCACTAGTCACTTGGACCACTAACTAGCCACCAGGACCACTAGTCACTTGAACCACTAACTAGCCACCAGGACCACTAGTCACTTGGACCACTAACTAGCCACCAGGACCACTAACTAGCCACTAGGACCACTAGTCACTTGGACCACTAACTAGCCTCCATGACCACTAACTAGCAACAAGAACCACTAACTTGCCACTAGGACCACTAACTAGCCACCAGGACTAGTCACTTGGACCACTAACTAGCCTCCATGACCACTAACTAGCAACAAGAACCACTAACTTGCCACTAGGACCACTAACTAGCCACCAGGACCACTAACTAGCCACCAGGACCACTAGTCACTTGGACCACTAACTAGCCACCAGGACCACTAGCCACTTGGACCACTAACTAGGACCACTAGTCACTTGGACCACTAACTAGCCACCAGGACCACTAACTAGCCACCAGGACCACTAGTCACTTGGACCACTAACTAGCCACCAGGACCACTAGCCACTTGGACCACTAACTAGCCACAGAGAAGAAGCTGCATCCTGACATTTATCTTAATTCTAAGATGACCCATAAAAAGGACCTCAAAGACGTATTTTAAGAAGCTGCGGTTGATAGCCAAGACTCCAGGCTGAGGGACTGATTACCTCAAACTACTACTGATCTTCACCCATTCTTCTCCGTATTGGACTGATGAAGCCACTGACTGGTGAAACCTTCCAGTAATACAGATAAGCAAGTGCTTCACTAGTCTCTCATTGCTTAAATCATTTTATGTACCACAGTGAACTTAGGGCATCAGGGACCCCTATATGTGCGTAACTTAGTAAGTTAGTCAGTCAGTACGTTAGTAAGGAAGTAACTTAGTAAGTTAGTCAGTCAGTAAGTTAGTAAGGAAGTAACTTAGTAAGTTAGTCAGTCAGTAAGTTAGTAAGTAAGTAACTTAGTAAGTTAGTCAGTCAGTAAGTTAGTAAGGAAGTAACTTAGTAAGTTAGTCAGTCAGTAAGTTAGTAAGGAAGTAACTTAGTAAGTTAGTCAGTCAGTAAGTTAGTAAGGAAGTAAGTTAGTAACTTAGTAAGTTAGTCAGTAAGTTAGTAAGGAAGTAACTTAGTAAGTTAGTCAGTCAGTAAGTTAGTAAGGAAGTTAGTAAGGAAGTAACTTAGTAAGGAAGTAACTTAGTAAGTTAGTCAGTCAGTAAGTTAGTAAGGAAGTAAGTTAGTAACTTAGTAAGTTAGTCAGTCAGTAAGTTAGTAAGGAAGTAAGTTAGTAAGTTAGTCAGTAAGTTAGTAAGGAAGTAAGTTAGTAAGTTAGTCAGTCAGTAAGTTAGTAAGGAAGTAACTTAGTAAGTTAGTCAGTCAGTAAGTTAGTAAGGAAGTTAGTAAGGAAGTAACTTAGTAAGGAAGTAACTTAGTAAGTTAGTCAGTCAGTAAGTTAGTAAGGAAGTAAGTTAGTAACTTAGTAAGTTAGTAAGGAAGTAACTTAGTAAGTTAGTCAGTCAGTAAGTTAGTAAGGAAGTTAGTAAGGAAGTAACTTAGTAAGTTAGTCAGTCAGTAAGTTAGTAAGGAAGTAAGTTAGTAACTTAGTAAGTTAGTAAGTTAGTAACTTAGTAAGTTAGTAAGTTAGTAAGGAAGTAACTTAGTAAGTTAGTCAGTCAGTAAGTTAGTAAGTTAGTAAGGAAGTAACTTAGTAAGTTAGTCAGTCAGTAAGTTAGTAAGTTAGTAAGGAAGTAACTTAGTAAGTTAGTCAGTCAGTAAGTTAGTAAGGAAGTAAGTTAGTAACTTAGTAAGTTAGTCAGTAAGTTAGTAAGTTAGTCAGTCAGTAAGTTAGTAAGGAAGTAACTTAGTAAGTTAGTCAGTCAGTAAGTTAGTAAGTTAGTAAGGAAGTAACTTAGTAAGTTAGTCAGTCAGTAAGTTAGTAAGGAAGTAACTTAGTAAGTTAGTCAGTCAGTAAGTTAGTAAGGAAGTTAGTAAGGAAGTAACTTAGTAAGTTAGTCAGTCAGTAAGTTAGTAAGGAAGTAAGTTAGTAACTTAGTAAGTTAGTAAGGAAGTAAGTTAGTCAGTCAGTAAGTTAGTAAGGAAGTAAGTTAGTCAGTCAGTAAGTTAGTAAGGAAGTAAGTTAGTAACTTAGTAAGTAAGTAAGGAAGTAAGTTAGTCAGTCATTAAGTTTGTTTAGGTACAGGTACACATAACAGCTATCATACATTCTGTATATTACCATTGTATTACCATTGTGGTCCTTGTATTACCATTGTGGTCCTTGTATTACCATTGTGGTCCTTGTATTACCATTGTGGTCCTTGTATTACCATTGTGGACCTTGTATTACCATTGTGGTCCTTGTATTACCATTGTGGTCCTTGTATTACCATTGTGGTCCTTGTATTACCATTGTGGTCCTTGTATTACCATTGTGGACCTTGTATTACCATTGTGGTCCTTGTATTACCATTGTGGACCTTGTATTACCATTGTGGACCTTGTATTACCATTGTGGTCCTTGTATTACCATTGTGGACCTTGTATTACCATTGTGGACCTTGTATTACCATTGTGGTCCTTGTATTACCATTGTGGTCCTTGTATTACCATTCTGGACCTTGCATTACCATTGTGCACCTAGTATTACCATTGTGGTCCTTGTATTGCCATTGTGGACCTTGTATTACCACTCTGGACCTTGTATTACCATTGTGGTCCTTGTATTACCATTGTGGTCCTTGTATTACCACTGTGGTCCTTGTATTACCACTGTGGTCCTTGTATTACCATTGTGGACCTTGTATTACCATTGTGGACCTTGTATTACCATTGTGGACCTTGTATTACCATTGTGGACCTTGTATTACCATTGTGGACCTTGTATTACCATTGTGGACCTTGTATTACCACTGTGGACCTTGTATTACCACTGTGGTCCTTGTATTACCACTGTGGTCCTTGTATTACCATTGTGGTCCTTGTATTACCACTGTGGTCCTTGTATTACCATTGTGGACCTTGTATTACCATTGTGGTCCTTGTATTACCATTGTGGTCCTTGTATTACCATTGTGGTCCTTGTATTACCATTGTGGACCTTGTATTACCATTGTGGACCTTGTATTACCATTGTGGACCTTGTATTACCATTGTGGACCTTGTATTACCATTGTGGTCCTTGTATTACCACTGTGGTCCTTGTATTACCACTGTGGTCCTTGTATTACCATTGTGGTCCTTGTATTACCATTATGGACCTTGTATTACCATTGTGGTCCTCGTATTACCATTGTGGTCCTTGTATTACCATTGTGGTCCTTGTATTACCACTGTGGTCCTTGTATTACCACTGTGGTCCTTGTATTACCATTGTGGTCCTTGTATTACCATTATAGACCTTGTATTACCACTGTGGTCCTTGTATTACCATTGTGGTCCTTGTATTACCACTGTGGTCCTTGTATTACCTCCGTGGTCCTTGTATTACCATTGTGGACCTTGTATTACCATTGTGGTCCTTGTATTACCATTGTGGTCCTTGTATTACCACTGTGGTCCTTGTATTACCACTGTGGTCCTTGTATTACCATTGTGGTCCTTGTATTACCATTGTGGTCCTTGTATTACCATTGTGGTCCTTGTATTACCATTGTGGTCCTTGTATTACCACTGTGGTCCTTGTATTACCATTGTGGTCCTTGTATTACCATTGTGGTCCTTGTATTACCATTGTGGTCCTTGTATTACCATTGTGGTCCTTGTATTACCATTGTGGTCCTTGTATTACCACTGTGGTCCTTGTATTACCATTGTGGTCCTTGTATTACCATTGTGGACCTTGTATTATCATTGTGGTCCTTGTATTACCATTGTGGTCCTTGTATTACCATTGTGGTCCTTGTATTACCACTGTGGTCCTTGTGTTACCATTATGGACCTTGTATTACCATTGTGGTCCTTGTATTACCATTATGGACCTTGTATTACTATTATGGTCCTTGTATTACCATTATGGTCCTTGTATTACCATTATGGTCCTTGTATTACCATTATGGTCCTTGTATTACCATTATGGTCCTTGTATTGCCATTGTGGACCTTGTATTACCATCATGGACCTTGTATTACCATTGTCGACCTTGTATTACCATTATGGACCTTGTATTACCATTATGGTCCTTGTATTACCATTGTGGTCCTTGTATTACCATTATGGACCTTGTATTACCATTATGGACCTTGTATTACCATTATGGACCTTGTATTACCATTATGGTCCTTGTATTACCATTGTGGTCCTTGTATTACCATTATGGTCCTTGTATTACCATTGTGGTCCTTGTATTACCATTATGGACCTTGTATTACCATTATGGTCATTGTATTACCATTATGGTCCTTGTATTACCATTATGGTCCTTGTATTACCATTGTGGTCCTTGTATTACCATTATGGTCCTTGTATTACCATTATGGTCCTTGTATTACCATTATGGTCCTTGTATTACCATTATGGTCCTTGTATTACCATTATGGTCCTTGTATTACCATTATGGTCCTTGTATTGCCATTATGGACCTTGTATTACGACTGTGGTCCATTTTTCTGGGCCCTCTCACCCATGTACAAGTCCCACTTAAATCCAATCCCTCTCACCCATGTACAAGTCCCACTTAAATCCAATCCCTCTCACCCATGTACAAGTCCCACTTAAATCCAATCCCTCTCACCCATGTACAAGTCCCACTTAAATCCAATCCCTCTCACCCATGTTCAAGTCCCACTTAAATCCAATCCCTCTCACCCATGTACAAGTCCCACTTAAATCCAATCCCTCTCACCCATGTACAAGTCCCCAGTTATATCCAGCCTCTCTCACCCATGTACAAGTCCCACTTAAATCCAATCCCTCTCACCCACGTACAAGTCCCACTTAAATCCAATCCCTCTCACCCATGTTCAAGTCCCACTTAAATCCAATCCCTCTCACCCATGTACAAGTCCCACTTAAATCCAATCCCTCTCACCCATGTACAAGTCCCCAGTTATATCCAGCCTCTCTCACCCATGTACAAGTCCCACTTAAATCCAATCCCTCTCACCCATGTACAAGTCCCACTTAAATCCAATCCCTCTCACCCATGTTCAAGTCCCACTTAAATCCAAGCCCTCTCACCCATGTACAAGTCCCATTTAAATCCAAGCCCTCTCACCCATGTACAAGTCCCACTCAAATCCAACCCCTCTCACTCACATGCAAGTCCCACTTAAATCCAACCCCTCTCACTCATATACAAGTCCCACTCAAATCCAACCCCTCTCACTCACATGCAAGTCCCACTTAAATCCAACCCCTCTCACTCACATACAAGTCCCACTCAAATCCAACCCCTCTCACTCACATGCAAGTCCCACTCAAATCCAACCCCTCTCACTCACATACAAGTCCCACTTAAATCCAACCCCTCTCACTCATATACAAGTCCCACTCAAATCCAACCCCTCTCACTCACATACAAGTCCCACTTAAATCCAAACCCTCTCACTCATATACAAGTCCCACTCAAATCCAACCCCTCTCACTCACATACAAGTCCCACTTAAATCCAACCCCTCTCACTCACATACAAGTCCCACTCAAATCCAACCCCTCTCACTCACATACAAGTCCCACTTAAATCCAATCCCTCTCACTCACATACAAGTCCCACTTAAATCCAACCCCTCTCACTCACATACAAGTCCCACTCAAATCCAACCCCTCTCACTCACATACAAGTCCCACTTAAATCCAACCCCTCTCACTCACATACAAGTCCCACTTAAATCCAATCCCTCTCACTCACATACAAGTCCCACTTAAATCCAACCCCTCTCACTCACATACAAGTCCCACTCAAATCCAAGCCCTCTCATGTACACATCTATCCTAAATCTGAAGGTAGCCAAGTTGTTAACTTTGTAAGAAGGTCGTGATGAGTCTGGGTCGTTCACCTTCTGCAGTGTAGGTAAATGGTTCACAGTGGCTTCATCAGTCCAATACAGAGAAGAATAGTTGAAGATCAGAAGTAGTTTGAGGTAATCAGTCCCTCAATATTTTCGAGACCGATTACTTCAAACTTCAGATTCCCACCATTCTTCTTTGTATGGGACTGAGGAAGTCCCTGTGGGGAGAAACTTTTCCACAATAAACGTAAGTGTTTATAAGTGTCTAGATGACGTGTCCAGAGCTATTGTGGTTACCTGTCTGCAACACTGTCATCTAGTGTTGCTGCAACACTTAACACCAGTATTTAATCCATCCTTAATCTGGTCCATCCTTAATCTGGTCCATCCTTAATCTGGTCCATCCTTAATCTGGTCCATCCTTAATCTGGTCCATCCTTAGTCTGGTCCATCCTTAATCTGGTCTATCCTTAATCTGGTCTATCCTTAATCTGGTCCATCCTTAATCTGGTCTATCCTTAATCTGGTCTATCCTTAATCTGGTCCATCCTTAATCTGGTCCATCCTTAATCTGGTCCATCCTTAATCTGGTCTATCCTTAATCTGGTCTATCCTTAATCTGGTCCATCCTTAGTCTGGTCCATCCTTAATCTGGTTTATCCTTAATCTGGTCTATCCTTAATCTGGTCCATCCTTAATCTGGTCTATCCTTAATCTGGTCCATCCTTAATCTGGTCCATCCTTAATCTGGTCCATCCTTAATCTGGTCCATCCTTAATCTGGTCCATCCTTAATCTGGTCTATCCTTAATCTGGTCTATCCTTAATCTGGTCCATCCTTAATCTGGTCCATCCTTAATCTGGTCCATCCTTAATCTGGTCCATCCTTAGTCTGGTCTATCCTTAATCTGGTCCATCCTTAATCTGGTCTATCCTTAATCTGGTCCATCCTTAATCTGGTCCATCCTTAGTCTGGTCTATCCTTAATCTGGTCCATCCTTAATCTGGTCTATCCTTAATCTGGTCCATCCTTAATCTGGTCCATCCTTAGTCTGGTCTATCCTTAATCTGGTCCATCCTTAATCTGGTCCATCCTTAGTCTGGTCCATCCTTAGTCTGGTCTATCCTTAATCTGGTCCATCCTTAATCTGGTCCATCCTTAATCTGGTCTATCCTTAATCTGGTCCATCCTTAATCTGGTCCATCCTTAATCTGGTCCATCCTTAATCTGGTCTATCCTTAGTCTGGTCTATCCTTAATCTGGTCCATCCTTAGTCTGGTCTATCCTTAATCTGGTCCATCCTTAGTCTGGTCTATCCTTAATCTGGTCTATCCTTAATCTGGTCCATCCTTAATCTGGTCCATCCTTAATCTGGTCCATCCTTAATCTGGTCCATCACTAATCTGGTCTATCCCTAATCTGGTCTATCCCTAATCTGGTCCATCCCTAATCTGGTCCATCCTTAATCTGGTCCATCCTTAATCTGGTCCATCCTTAATCTGGTCCATCTCTATCTCACTGGCCCGGCTGTTGTCTCTAATCTCACTGTCCTGAGTCCAGGAACAGGACTCTGTGTCCCACATTTCCTCGCCAGAGTCCTTGGTTGAGTCCTTGCAACACTCTCGTGTCCTCTAGAAAAGTAAGTCATGTGCAACAGCTGTCATGTTGCGCTGTGTGTGGAGCTGTATCAAGTTATGAGGGGACTGGGGTTGAATCAAAGCTCCTGGCCCCTGTACTCACCTATACGAGGCTGCAGGGGTCAAGTCACTGCTCCTGGCCCCTGTACTCACCTATACGAGGCTGCAGGGGTCAAGTCACTGCTCCTGGCCCCTGTACTCACCTATACGAGGCTGCAGGGGTCAAGTCACTGCTCCTGGCCCCTGTACTCACCTATACGAGGCTGCAGGGGTCAAGTCACTGCTCCTGGCCCCTGTACTCACCTATACGAGGCTGCAGGGGTCAAGTCACTGCTCCTGGCCCCTGTACTCACCTATACGTACTCACTCTATACGAGGCTGCAGGGGTCAAGTCACTGCTCCTGGCCCCTGTACTCACCTATACGAGGCTGCAGGGGTCAAGTCACTGCTCCTGGCCCCTGTACTCACCTATACGAGGCTGCAGGGGTCAAGTCACTGCTCCTGGCCCCTGTACTCACCTATACGAGGCTGCAGGGGTCAAGTCACTGCTCCTGGCCCCTGTACTCACCTATACGAGGCTGCAGGGGTCAAGTCACTGCTCCTGGCCCCTGTACTCACCTATACGAGGCTGCAGGGGTCAAGTCACTGCTCCTGGCCCCTGTACTCACCTATACGAGGCTGCAGGGGTCAAGTCACTGCTCCTGGCCCCTGTACTCACCTATACGAGGCTGCAGGGGTCAAGTCACTGCTCCTGGCCCCTGTACTCACCTATACGAGGCTGCAGGGGTCAAGTCACTGCTCCTGGCCCCTGTACTCACCTATACGAGGCTGCAGGGGTCAAGTCACTGCTCCTGGCCCCTGTACTCACCTATACGAGACTGCAGGGGTCAAGTCACTGCTCCTGGCCCCTGTACTCACCTATACGAGGCTGCAGGGGTCAAGTCACTGCTCCTGGCCCCTGTACTCACCTATACGAGGCTGCAGGGGTCAAGTCACTGCTCCTGGCCCCTGTACTCACCTATACGAGGCTGCAGGGGTCAAGTCACTGCTCCTGGCCCCTGTACTCACCTATACGAGGCTGCAGGGGTCAAGTCACTGCTCCTGGCCCCTGTACTCACCTATATGAGGGTACAGGAGTTCAGTCACAGCTCCTGGCCCTTGTACTCACTTATATGAGGGTACAGGGGTCACGTCACTGCCGGTGGGGGTGGGGGTGTGATTGGCACTGAATCTGGCACTGCCCCAGGGTACAGTGCCAACACCATCATAGAGGTGTGAGCTGGAGCAGCCAATAAGGTCTATGTATGTTGCTGGGTGTGTTATGTGGTCTGGCATCATGCCTTTAGTGGTCCTCTAGTGGTCCACTAATACTGCCTCTAGTGGTTCACTAATACTGCCTCCAGTGGTCCACCAGTACTGCCTCTTATGGGTCACCAGTACTGCCTCCTGTGGGTCACCAGTACTGCCTCTAGTGGGTCACCAGTACTGCCTCTAGAGTTCCACCAGTGCTGCCTCTAGTGCGCCACCAGTACTGCCTCTAGTGGTCCACCAGTACTGCCTCTAGTGGGTCACCAGTACTGCCTCTAGTGGGTCACCAGTACTACCTCTAGTGGTCCACCAGTACTGCCTCTAGTAGGTCACCAGTACTGCCTCTGGTGGTCCACCAGTACTGCCTCTAGTGGGTCACCAGTACTGCCTCTAGTGGTCCACCAGTACTGCCTCTAGTGGGTCACCAGTACTGCCTCTAGTGGGTCACCAGTACTACCTCTAGTGGTCCACCAGTACTGCCTCTAGTAGGTCACCAGTACTGCCTCTGGTGGTCCACCAGTACTGCCTCTAGTGGGTCACCAGTACTGCCTCTAGTGGGTCACCAGTACTGCCTCTAGTGGTCCACCAGTACTGCCTCTTGTGGGTCACCAGTACTGCCTCTAGTGGGTCACCAGTACTGCCTCTAGTGGGTCACCAGTACTGCCTCTAGTGGGTCACCAGTACTGCCTCTAGTGTTCCACCAGTACTGCCTCTAGTGAGTCACCAGCACTGCCTCTAGTGGTCCACCAGTACTGCCTCTAGTGGTCCACCAGTACTGCCTCTAGTGGGTCACCAGTACTGCCTCTAGTGGGTCACCAGTACTGCCTCTAGAGTTCCACCAGTACTGCCTCTAGTGGTCCAGCAGTACTGCCTCTAGTGGGTCCACCAGTACTGCCTCTAGTGGTCCACCAGTACTGCCTCTAGTGGTCCACCAGTACTGCCTCTAGTGATCCACCAGTACTGCCTCTAGTGGGTCACCAGTACTGCCTCTAGTGGTCCACCAGCACTGCCTCTAGTGGTCCACCAGCACTGCCTCTAGTGGTCCACCAGCACTGCCTCTAGTGGGTCACCAGTACTGCCTCTAGTGGGTCACCAGTACTGCCTCTAGTGGGTCACCAGTACTGCCTCTAGTGGGTCATCAGTACTGCCTCTAGTGGGTCACCAGTACTGCCTCTAGTGGGTCACCAGTACTGCCTCTAGTGGGTCACCAGTACTGCCTCTAGTGGGTCATCAGTACTGCCTCTAGTGGGTCACCAGTACTGCCTCTAGTGGGTCACCAGTACTGCCTCTAGTGGATCAGTACTGCCTCTAGTGTTACACCAGTACTGCCTCTAGTGGGTCACCAGTACTGCCTCTAGTGGGTCACCAGTACTGCCTCTAGTGGGTCACCAGTACTGCCTCTAGTGGATCAGTACTGCCTCTAGTGGTCCACAAGTACTGCCTCTAGTGGGTCACCAGTACTGCCTCTAGTGGGCCACCAGTACTGCCTCCAGTACTGCCTCTAGTGGGTCACCAGTACTGCCTCTAGTGGGTCACCAGTACTGCCTCTAGTGGGTCACCAGTACTGCCTCTAGTGGGTCACCAGTACTGCCTCTAGTGGGTCACCAGTACTGCCTCTAGTGGGTCACCAGTACTGCCTCTAGTGGGTCACCAGTACTGCCTCTAGTGGGTCACCAGTACTGCCTCTAGTGGGTCACCAGTACTGCCTCTAGTGGGTCACCAGAACTGCATCTAGTGGTTCTGCCTCTAGTGGGTCACCAGTACTGCCTCTAGTGGGTCACCAGTACTGCCTCTAGTGGGTCACCAGTACTGCCTCTAGTGGGTCACCAGTACTGCCTCTAGTGGGTCACCAGTACTGCCTCTAGTGGGTCACCAGTACTGCCTCTAGTGGGTCACCAGTACTGCCTCTAGTGGTCCACCAGTACTGCCTCTAGTGGGTCACCAGTACTGCCTCTAGTGGGTCACCAGTACTGCCTCTAGTGGGTCACCAGTACTGCCTCTAGTGGGTCACCAGTACTGCCTCTAGTGGGTCACCAGTACTGCCTCTAGTGGGTCACCAGTACTGCCTCTAGTGGGTCACCAGTACTGCCTCTAGTGGGTCACCAGTACTGCCTCTAGTGGGTCACCAGTACTGCCTCTAGTGGGTCACCAGTACTGCCTCTAGTGGGTCACCAGTACTGCCTCTAGTGGGTCACCAGTACTACCTCTAGTGGGTCACTACTGCCTCTAGTGGGTCATCAGTACTGCCTCTAGTGGTCCACTACTGCCTCTAGTGGGTCACCAGTACTGCCTCTAGTGGTCACCAGTACTGCCTCTAGTGGTCACCAGTACTGCCTCTAGTGGGTCACTACTGCCTCTAGTGGGTCACCAGCACTGCCTCTAGTGGGTCATCAGTACTGCCTCTAGTGGGTCACCAGTACTGCCTCTAGTGGGTCACCAGTACTGCCTCTAGTGGGTCACCAGTACTGCCTCTAGTGGGTCACCAGTACTGCCTCTAGTGGTCCACCAGTACTGCCTCTAGTGGGTCACCAGTACTGCCTCTAGTGGGTCACCAGTACTGCCTCTAGTGGGTCACCAGTACTGCCTCTAGTGGGTCACCAGTACTGCCTCTAGTGGGTCACCAGTACTGCCTCTAGTGGGTCACCAGTACTGCCTCTAGTGGGTCACCAGTACTGCCTCTAGTGGTCCACCAGTACTGCCTCTAGTGGTCCACCAGTACTGCCTCTAGTGGTCCACCAGTACTGCCTCTAGTGGTCCACCAGCACTGCCTCTAGTGGGTCACCAGTACTGCCTCTAGTGGGTCACCAGTACTGCCTCTAGTGGGTCACCAGTACTGCCTCTAGTGGGTCACCAGTACTGCCTCTAGTAGGTCACCAGTACTGCCTCTAGTAGGTCACCAGTACTGCCTCTAGTGGGTCATCAGTACTGCCTCTAGTGGTCCACCAGTACTGCCTCTAGTAGGTCACCAGTACTGCCTCTAGTGGGTCACCAGTACTGCCTCTAGTGGGTCACCAGTACTGTCTCTAGTGGTCCACCAGCACTGCCTCTAGTGGGTCACCAGTACTGCCTCTAGTGGGTCACCAGTACTGCCTCTAGTGAGTCACCAGTACTGCCTCTAGTGGTCCACCAGTACTGCCTCTAGTGGTCCACCAGTACTGCCTCTAGTGGTCCACCAGTACTGCCTCTAGTGGTCCACCAGTACTGCCTCTAGTGGTCCACCAGTACTGCCTCTAGTGGTCCACCAGTACTGCCTCTAGTGGTCCACCAGTACTGCCTCTAGTGGTCCACCAGTACTGCCTCTAGTGGGTCACCAGTACTGCCTCTAGTGGTCCACCAGTACTGCCTCTAGTGGTCCACCAGTACTGCCTCTAGTGGTCCACCAGTACTGCCTCTAGTGGTCCACCAGTACTGCCTCTAGTGGGTCACCAGTACTGCCTCTAGTATATCTAAACAAATACTCTTCCATACCTTCTCTAAATCTAAATTTTTCTAATTTGAATCCATTATCTCGAGTTCTTTCTTGAAGGGATATCCTCAGTCCCTCAGTCTTGTAGTGTTGAGGTGGTCAGTCCCTCAGTCTTGTAGTGTTGAGGTGGTCAGTCCCTCAGTCTTGTAGTGTTGAGGTGGTCAGTCCCTCAGTCTTGTAGTGTTGAGGTGGTCAGTCCCTCAGTCTTGTAGTGTTGAGGGGGTCAGTCCCTCAGTCTTGTAGTGTTGAGGTGGTCAGTCCCTCAGTCTTGTAGTGTTGAGGTGGTCAGTCCCTCAGTCTTGTAGTGTTGAGGTGGTCAGTCCCTCAGTCTTGTAGTGTTGAGGTGGTCAGTCCCTCAGTCTTGTAGTGTTGAGGTGGTCAGTCCCTCAGTCTTGTAGTGTTGAGGTGGTCAGTCCCTCAGTCTTGTAGTGTTGAGGGGGTCAGTCCCTCAGTCTTGTAGTGTTGAGGTGGTCAGTCCCTCAGTCTTGTAGTGTTGAGGTGGTCAGTCCCTCAGTCTTGTAGTGTTGAGGTGGTCAGTCCCTCAGTCTTGTAGTGTTGAGGTGGTCAGTCCCTCAGTCTTGTAGTGTTGAGGGGGTCAGTCCCTCAGTCTTGTAGTGTTGTGGTGGTCAGTCTCTCAGTCTTGTAGTGTTGAGGTGGTCAGTCCCTCAGTCTTGTAGTGTTGAGGTGGTCAGTCCCTCAGTCTTGTAGTGTTGAGGTGGTCAGTCCCTCAGTCTTGTAGTGTTGAGGGGGTCAGTCCCTCAGTCTTGTAGTGTTGAGGGGGTCAGTCCCTCAGTCTTGTAGTGTTGAGGGGATCAGTCCCTCAGTCTTGTAGTGTTGAGGGGGTCAGTCCCTCAGTCTTGTAGTGTTGAGGTGATCAGTCCCTCAGTCTTGTAGTGTTGAGGTGGTCAGTCCCTCAGTCTTGTAGTGTTGAGGTGGTCAGTCCCTCAGTCTTGTAGTGTTGAGGTGGTCAGTCCCTCAGTCTTGTAGTGTTGAGGGGGTCAGTCCCTCAGTCTTGTAGTGTTGAGGTGGTCAGTCCGTCAGTCTTGTAGTGTTGAGGTGGTCAGTCCCTCAGTCTTGTAGTGTTGAGGTGGTCAGTCCGTCAGTCTTGTAGTGTTGAGGGGGTCAGTCCCTCAGTCTTGTAGTGTTGAGGTGGTCAGTCCCTCAGTCTTGTAGTGTTGAGGTGGTCAGTCCCTCAGTCTTGTAGTGTTGAGGGGATCAGTCCCTCAGTCTTGTAGTGTTGAGGTGGTCAGTCCCTCAGTCTTGTAGTGTTGAGGGGATCAGTCCCTCAGTCTTGTAGTGTTGAGGGGATCAGTCCCTCAGTCTTGTAGTGTTGAGGGGGTCAGTCCCTCAGTCTTGTAGTGTTGAGGTGGTCAGTCCCTCAGTCTTGTAGTGTTGAGGTGGTCAGTCCCTCAGTCTTGTAGTGTTGAGGTGGTCAGTCCGTCAGTCTTGTAGTGTTGAGGTGGTCAGTCCCTCAGTCTTGTAGTGTTGAGGTGGTCAGTCCCTCAGTCTTGTAGTGTTGAGGTGGTCAGTCCCTCAGTCTTGTAGTGTTGAGGTGGTCAGTCCCTCAGTCTTGTAGTGTTGAGGTGGTCAGTCCCTCAGTCTTGTAGTGTTGAGGTGGTCAGTCCCTCAGTCTTGTAGTGTTGAGGTGGTCAGTCCCTCAGTCTTGTAGTGTTGAGGGGGTCAGTCCCTCAGTCTTGTAGTGTTGAGGTGGTCAGTCCCTCAGTCTTGTAGTGTTGAGGTGGTCAGTCCCTCAGTCTTGTAGTGTTGAGGTGGTCAGTCCCTCAGTCTTGTAGTGTTGAGGTGGTCAGTCCCTCAGTCTTGTAGTGTTGAGGTGGTCAGTCTCTCAGTCTTGTAGTGTTGAGGTGGTCAGTCCCTCAGTCTTGTAGTGTTGAGGTGGTCAGTCCCTCAGTCTTGTAGTGTTGAGGTGGTCAGTCCCTCAGTCTTGTAGTGTTGAGGTGGTCAGTCCCTCAGTCTTGTAGTGTTGAGGTGGTCAGTCCCTCAGTCTTGTAGTGTTGAGGTGGTCAGTCCCTCAGTCTTGTAGTGTTGAGGTGGTCAGTCCCTCAGTCTTGTAGTGTTGAGGTGGTCAGTCCCTCAGTCTTGTAGTGTTGAAGGGGTCAGTCTCTCAGTCTTGTAGTGTTGAGGGGGTCAGTCCCTCAGTCTTGTAGTGTTGAGGTGGTCAGTCCCTCAGTCTTGTAGTGTTGAGGTGGTCAGTCCCTCAGTCTTGTAGTGTTGAGGTGGTCAGTCTCTCAGTCTTGTAGTGTTGAGGTGGTCAGTCCCTCAGTCTTGTAGTGTTGAGGTGGTCAGTCCCTCAGTCTTGTAGTGTTGAGGTGGTCAGTCCCTCAGTCTTGTAGTGTTGAGGGGGTCAGTCCCTCAGTCTTGTAGTGTTGAGGGGGTCAGTCCCTCAGTCTTGTAGTGTTGAGGGGGTCAGTCCCTCAGTCTTGTAGTGTTGAGGTGGTCAGTCCCTCAGTCTTGTAGTGTTGAGGTGGTCAGTCCCTCAGTCTTGTAGTGTTGAGGGGATCAGTCCCTCAGTCTTGTAGTGTTGAGGGGGTCAGTCCCTCAGTCTTGTAGTGTTGAGGTGGTCAGTCCCTCAGTCTTGTAGTGTTGAGGGGATCAGTCCCTCAGTCTTGTAGTGTTGAGGGGATCAGTCCCTCAGTCTTGTAGTGTTGAGGGGGTCAGTCCCTCAGTCTTGTAGTGTTGAGGTGGTCAGTCCCTCAGTCTTGTAGTGTTGAGGTGGTCAGTCCCTCAGTCTTGTAGTGTTGAGGTGGTCAGTCCCTCAGTCTTGTAGTGTTGAGGTGGTCAGTCCCTCAGTCTTGTAGTGTTGAGGTGGTCAGTCTCTCAGTCTTGTAGTGTTGAGGTGGTCAGTCCCTCAGTCTTGTAGTGTTGAGGTGGTCAGTCCCTCAGTCTTGTAGTGTTGAGGTGGTCAGTCCCTCAGTCTTGTAGTGTTGAGGTGGTCAGTCCCTCAGTCTTGTAGTGTTGAGGTGGTCAGTCCCTCAGTCTTGTAGTGTTGAGGTGGTCAGTCCCTCAGTCTTGTAGTGTTGAGGTGGTCAGTCCCTCAGTCTTGTAGTGTTGAGGTGGTCAGTCCCTCAGTCTTGTAGTGTTGAGGTGGTCAGTCCCTCAGTCTTGTAGTGTTGAGGTGGTCAGTCCCTCAGTCTTGTAGTGTTGAGGTGGTCAGTCCCTCAGTCTTGTAGTGTTGAGGTGGTCAGTCCCTCAGTCTTGTAGTGTTGAGGGGATCAGTCCCTCAGTCTTGTAGTGTTGAGGGGGTCAGTCCCTCAGTCTTGTAGTGTTGAGGTGGTCAGTCCCTCAGTCTTGTAGTGTTGAGGGGGTCAGTCCCTCAGTCTTGTAGTGTTGAGGGGATCAGTCCCTCAGTCTTGTAGTGTTGAGGGGGTCAGTCCCTCAGTCTTGTAGTGTTGAGGTGGTCAGTCCCTCAGTCTTGTAGTGTTGAGGTGGTCAGTCCGTCAGTCTTGTAGTGTTGAGGTGGTCAGTCCCTCAGTCTTGTAGTGTTGAGGTGGTCAGTCCCTCAGTCTTGTAGTGTTGAGGTGGTCAGTCTCTCAGTCTTGTAGTGTTGAGGTGGTCAGTCCCTCAGTCTTGTAGTGTTGAGGTGGTCAGTCCCTCAGTCTTGTAGTGTTGAGGTGGTCAGTCCCTCAGTCTTGTAGTGTTGAGGTGGTCAGTCCCTCAGTCTTGTAGTGTTGAGGTGGTCAGTCCCTCAGTCTTGTAGTGTTGAGGTGGTCAGTCCCTCAGTCTTGTAGTGTTGAGGGGGTCAGTCCCTCAGTCTTGTAGTGTTGAGGTGGTCAGTCCCTCAGTCTTGTAGTGTTGAGGTGGTCAGTCCCTCAGTCTTGTAGTGTTGAGGTGGTCAGTCCCTCAGTCTTGTAGTGTTGAGGTGGTCAGTCCCTCAGTCTTGTAGTGTTGAGGTGGTCAGTCTCTCAGTCTTGTAGTGTTGAGGTGGTCAGTCCCTCAGTCTTGTAGTGTTGAGGTGGTCAGTCCCTCAGTCTTGTAGTGTTGAGGTGGTCAGTCCCTCAGTCTTGTAGTGTTGAGGTGGTCAGTCCCTCAGTCTTGTAGTGTTGAGGTGGTCAGTCCCTCAGTCTTGTAGTGTTGAGGTGGTCAGTCCCTCAGTCTTGTAGTGTTGAGGTGGTCAGTCCCTCAGTCTTGTAGTGTTGAGGTGGTCAGTCCCTCAGTCTTGTAGTGGTGAAGGGGTCAGTCCCTCAGTCTTGTAGTGGTGAAGGGGTCAGTCTCTCAGTCTTGTAGTGTTGAGGTGGTCAGTCCCTCAGTCTTGTAGTGTTGAGGTGGTCAGTCCCTCAGTCTTGTAGTGTTGAGGTGGTCAGTCCCTCAGTCTTGTAGTGTTGAGGGGGTCAGTCCCTCAGTCTTGTAGTGTTGAGGGGGTCAGTCCCTCAGTCTTGTAGTGTTGAGGGGGTCAGTCCCTCAGTCTTGTAGTGTTGAGGTGGTCAGTCCCTCAGTCTTGTAGTGTTGAGGTGGTCAGTCCCTCAGTCTTGTAGTGTTGAGGTGGTCAGTCCCTCAGTCTTGTAGTGTTGAGGGGATCAGTCCCTCAGTCTTGTAGTGTTGAGGGGGTCAGTCCCTCAGTCTTGTAGTGTTGAGGGGGTCAGTCCCTCAGTCTTGTAGTGTTGAGGTGGTCAGTCCCTCAGTCTTGTAGTGTTGAGGTGGTCAGTCCCTCAGTCTTGTAGTGTTGAGGTGGTCAGTCCCTCAGTCTTGTAGTGTTGAGGGGGTCAGTCTCTCAGTCTTGTAGTGGTGAGGGGGTCAGTCCCTCAGTCTTGTAGTGTTGAGGGGATCAGTCCCTCAGTCTTGTAGTGTTGAGGTGGTCAGTCTCTCAGTCTTGTAGTGTTGAGGTGGTCAGTCTCTCAGTCTTGTAGTGTTGAGGTGGTCAGTCCCTCAGTCTTGTAGTGTTGAAGGGGTCAGTCTCTCAGTCTTGTAGTGTTGAGGTGGTCAGTCCCTCAGTCTTGTAGTGTTGAGGTGGTCAGTCCCTCAGTCTTGTAGTGTTGAGGTGGTCAGTCCCTCAGTCTTGTAGTGTTGAGGTGGTCAGTCCCTCAGTCTTGTAGTGTTGAGGGGGTCAGTCCCTCAGTCTTGTAGTGTTGAGGTGGTCAGTCCCTCAGTCTTGTAGTGTTGAGGTGGTCAGTCTCTCAGTCTTGTAGTGTTGAGGTGGTCAGTCCCTCAGTCTTGTAGTGTTGAGGGGGTCAGTCTCTCAGTCTTGTAGTGTTGAGGGGGTCAGTCTCTCAGTCTTGTAGTGTTGAGGTGGTCAGTCCCTCAGTCTTGTAGTGTTGAGGTGGTCAGTCCCTCAGTCTTGTAGTGTTGAGGTGGTCAGTCCCTCAGTCTTGTAGTGTTGAAGGGGTCAGTCCCTCAGTCTTGTAGTGTTGAGGTGGTCAGTCCCTCAGTCTTGTAGTGTTGAGGTGGTCAGTCTCTCAGTCTTGTAGTGTTGAGGTGGTCAGTCCCTCAGTCTTGTAGTGTTGAGGTGGTCAGTCCCTCAGTCTTGTAGTGTTGAGGTGGTCAGTCTCTCAGTCTTGTAGTGTTGAAGGGGTCAGTCTCTCAGTCTTGTAGTGTTGAAGGGGTCAGTCTCTCAGTCTTGTAGTGTTGAGGTGGTCAGTCCCTCAGTCTTGTAGTGTTGAGGTGGTCAGTCCCTCAGTCTTGTAGTGTTGAGGTGGTCAGTCCCTCAGTCTTGTAGTGTTGAGGGGGTCAGTCCCTCAGTCTTGTAGTGTTGAGGTGGTCAGTCCCTCAGTCTTGTAGTGTTGAGGTGGTCAGTCCCTCAGTCTTGTAGTGTTGAGGGGGTCAGTCCCTCAGTCTTGTAGTGTTGAGGGGGTCAGTCCCTCAGTCTTGTAGTGTTGAGGTGGTCAGTCCCTCAGTCTTGTAGTGTTGAGGTGGTCAGTCCCTCAGTCTTGTAGTGTTGAGGTGGTCAGTCCCTCAGTCTTGTAGTGTTGAGGTGGTCAGTCCCTCAGTCTTGTAGTGTTGAAGGGGTCAGTCCCTCAGTCTTGTAGTGTTGAGGTGGTCAGTCCCTCAGTCTTGTAGTGTTGAGGTGGTCAGTCCCTCAGTCTTGTAGTGTTGAGGTGGTCAGTCTCTCAGTCTTGTAGTGTTGAAGGGGTCAGTCCCTCAGTCTTGTAGTGTTGAGGTGGTCAGTCCCTCAGTCTTGTAGTGTTGAGGTGGTCAGTCCCTCAGTCTTGTAGTGTTGAGGTGGTCAGTCCCTCAGTCTTGTAGTGTTGAGGTGGTCAGTCCCTCAGTCTTGTAGTGTTGAGGTGGTCAGTCTCTCAGTCTTGTAGTGTTGAGGTGGTCAGTCCCTCAGTCTTGTAGTGTTGAGGTGGTCAGTCCCTCAGTCTTGTAGTGTTGAGGTGGTCAGTCCCTCAGTCTTGTAGTGTTGAGGGGTCAGTCAGTCCTCAGTCTTGTAGTGTTGAGGTGGTCAGTCCCCCAGTCTTGTAGTGTTGAGGTGGTCAGTCCCTCAGTCTTGTAGTGTTGAGGTGGTCAGTCCCTCAGTCTTGTAGTGTTGAGGTGGTCAGTCCCTCAGTCTTGTAGTGTTGAGGTGGTCAGTCCCTCAGTCTTGTAGTGTTGAGGTGGTCAGTCCCTCAGTCTTGTAGTGTTGAGGTGGTCAGTCCCTCAGTCTTGTAGTGTTGAGGTGGTCAGTCCCTCAGTCTTGTAGTGTTGAGGTGGTCAGTCCCTCAGTCTTGTAGTGTTGAGGTGGTCAGTCCCTCAGTCTTGTAGTGTTGAGGTGGTCAGTCCCTCAGTCTTGTAGTGTTGAGGTGGTCAGTCCCTCAGTCTTGTAGTGTTGAGGTGGTCAGTCCCTCAGTCTTGTAGTGTTGAGGTGGTCAGTCCCTCAGTCTTGTAGTGTTGAGGTGGTCAGTCCCTCAGTCTTGTAGTGTTGAGGTGGTCAGTCCCTCAGTCTTGTAGTGTTGAGGTGGTCAGTCTCTCAGTCTTGTAGTGTTGAGGTGGTCAGTCCCTCAGTCTTGTAGTGTTGAGGTGGTCAGTCCCTCAGTCTTGTAGTGTTGAGGTGGTCAGTCCCTCAGTCTTGTAGTGTTGAGGTGGTCAGTCTCTCAGTCTTGTAGTGTTGAGGTGGTCAGTCCCTCAGTCTTGTAGTGTTGAGGTGGTCAGTCTCTCAGTCTTGTAGTGTTGAGGTGGTCAGTCCCTCAGTCTTTGTAGTGTTGAAGGGGTCAGTCTCTCAGTCTTGTAGTGGTGAAGGGGTCAGTCTCTCAGTCTTGTAGTGGTGAAGGGGTCAGTCTCTCAGTCTTGTAGTGGTGAAGGGGTCAGTCTCTCAGTCTTGTAGTGGTGAAGGGGTCAGTCTCTCAGTCTTGTAGTGTTGAGGTGGTCAGTCTCTCAGTCTTGTAGTGTTGAGGTGGTCAGTCTCTCAGTCTTGTAGTGTTGAGGTGGTCAGTCTCTCAGTCTTGTAGTGTTGAGGTGGTCAGTCTCTCAGTCTTGTAGTGTTGAGGTGGTCAGTCTCTCAGTCTTGTAGTGTTGAGGTGGTCAGTCCTCTCAGTCTTGTAGTGTTGAGGTGGTCAGTCCCTCAGTCTTGTAGTGTTGAGGTGGTCAGTCCCTCAGTCTTGTAGTGTTGAGGTGGTCAGTCTCTCAGTCTTGTAGTGTTGAGGTGGTCAGTCTCTCAGTCTTGTAGTGTTGAGGTGGTCAGTCTCTCAGTCTTGTAGTGTTGAGGTGGTCAGTCCCTCAGTCTTGTAGTGTTGAGGTGGTCAGTCCCTCAGTCTTGTAGTGTTGAGGTGGTCAGTCCCTCAGTCTTGTAGTGTTGAGGTGGTCAGTCTCTCAGTCTTGTAGTGTTGAGGTGGTCAGTCCCTCAGTCTTGTAGTGTTGAGGTGGTCAGTCCCTCAGTCTTGTAGTGTTGAGGTGGTCAGTCTCTCAGTCTTGTAGTGTTGAGGTGGTCAGTCTCTCAGTCTTGTAGTGTTGAGGGGGTCAGTCCCTCAGTCTTGTAGTGTTGAGGTGGTCAGTCCCTCAGTCTTGTAGTGTTGAAGGGGTCAGTCCCTCAGTCTTGTAGTGTTGAGGTCTTGGTCAGTCCCTCAGTCTTGTAGTGTTGAGGTGGTCAGTCTCTCAGTCTTGTAGTGTTGAGGTGGTCAGTCAGTCTCAGTCTTGTAGTGTTGAGGTGGTCAGTCCCTCAGTCTTGTAGTGTTGAGGTGGTCAGTCCCTCAGTCTTGTAGTGTTGAGGTGGTCAGTCTCTCAGTCTTGTAGTGTTGAGGTGGTCAGTCCCTCAGTCTTGTAGTGTTGAGGTGGTCAGTCCCTCAGTCTTGTAGTGTTGAGGTGGTCAGTCCCTCAGTCTTGTAGTGTTGAGGTGGTCAGTCCCTCAGTCTTGTAGTGTTGAGGTGGTCAGTCCCTCAGTCTTGTAGTGTTGAGGGGGTCAGTCCCTCAGTCTTGTAGTGTTGAGGTGGTCAGTCCCTCAGTCTTGTAGTGTTGAGGTGGTCAGTCCCTCAGTCTTGTAGTGTTGAGGTGGTCAGTCCCTCAGTCTTGTAGTGTTGAGGTGGTCAGTCCCTCAGTCTTGTAGTGTTGAGGTGGTCAGTCCCTCAGTCTTGTAGTGTTGAGGTGGTCAGTCCCTCAGTCTTGTAGTGTTGAGGGGGTCAGTCCCTCAGTCTTGTAGTGTTGAGGTGGTCAGTCCCTCAGTCTTGTAGTGTTGAGGTGGTCAGTCCCTCAGTCTTGTAGTGTTGAGGTGGTCAGTCCCTCAGTCTTGTAGTGTTGAGGTGGTCAGTCCCTCAGTCTTGTAGTGTTGAGGTGGTCAGTCTCTCAGTCTTGTAGTGTTGAGGTGGTCAGTCCCTCAGTCTTGTAGTGGTGAAGGGGTCAGTCCCTCAGTCTTGTAGTGTTGAGGTGGTCAGTCCCTCAGTCAGTCAGTCCCTCAGTAGTGTTGAGGTTGGTCAGTCTCTCAGTCTTGTAGTGTTGAGGGGTCAGTCTCTCAGTCTTGTAGTGTTGAGGGGTCAGTCTCTCAGTCAGTGGTGAAGGGGTCAGTCTCAGTCTTGTAGTGGTGAAGTGGTCAGTCTCTCAGTCTTGTAGTGTTGAAGGGGTCAGTCCCTCAGTCTTGTAGTGTTGAGGTGGTCAGTCTCTCAGTCTTGTAGTGTTGAGGTGGTCAGTCCCTCAGTCTTGTAGTGTTGAGGTGGTCAGTCCCTCAGTCTTGTAGTGTTGTGTGGGTCGGTCTCTCAGTCTTGTAGTCCTTGTAGTGTTGAGGTGGTCAGTCCCTCTCAGTCTTGTAGTGTTGAGGGGTCAGTCCCTCAGTCTTGTAGTGTTGAGGTGGTCAGTCCTCAGTCTTGTAGTGTTGACGGGGTCAGTCTCTCAGTCTTGTAGTGTTGAGGTGGTCAGTCCCTCAGTCTTGTAGTGTTGAGGGGGTCAGTCCCTCAGTCTTGTAGTGTTGAGGTGGTCAGTCCCTCAGTCTTGTAGTGTTGAAGGGGTCAGTCTCTCAGTCTTGTAGTGTTGAGGGGGTCAGTCCCTCAGTCTTGTAGTGTTGAGGTGGTCAGTCCCTCAGTCTTGTAGTGTTGAGGTGGTCAGTCTCTCAGTCTTGTAGTGTTGAGGGGGTCAGTCTCTCAGTCTTGTAGTGTTGAGGTGGTCAGTCCCTCAGTCTTGTAGTGTTGAGGTGGTCAGTCTCTCAGTCTTGTAGTGTTGAAGGGGTCAGTCTCTCAGTCTTGTAGTGTTGAGGTGGTCAGTCTCTCAGTCTTGTAGTGTTGAGGTGGTCAGTCTCTCAGTCTTGTAGTGTTGAGGTGGTCAGTCTCTCAGTCTTGTAGTGTTGAGGTGGTCAGTCCCTCAGTCTTGTAGTGTTGAGGTGGTCAGTCCCTCAGTCTTGTAGTGTTGAGGTGGTCAGTCCCTCAGTCTTGTAGTGTTGAGGTGGTCAGTCCCTCAGTCTTGTAGTGTTGAGGTGGTCAGTCCCTCAGTCTTGTAGTGTTGAGGTGGTCAGTCCCTCAGTCTTGTAGTGTTGAGGTGGTCAGTCCCTCAGTCTTGTAGTGTTGAGGTGGTCAGTCCCTCAGTCTTGTAGTGTTGAGGTGGTCAGTCCCTCAGTCTTGTAGTGTTGAAGTGGTCAGAGTCTTGTAGTGTTGAGGTGGTCAGTCCCTCAGTCTTGTAGTGTTGAGGTGGTCAGTCCCTCAGTCTTGTAGTGTTGAGGTGGTCAGTCCCTCAGTCTTGTAGTGTTGAGGTGGTCAGTCCCTCAGTCTTGTAGTGTTGAGGTGGTCAGTCCCTCAGTCTTGTAGTGTTGAGGTGGTCAGTCCCTCAGTCTTGTAGTGTTGAGGTGGTCAGTCCCTCAGTCTTGTAGTGTTGAGGTGGTCAGTCCCTCAGTCTTGTAGTGTTGAGGTGGTCAGTCCCTCAGTCTTGTAGTGTTGAGGTGGTCAGTCCCTCAGTCTTGTAGTGTTGAGGTGGTCAGTCCCTCAGTCTTGTAGTGTTGAGGTGGTCAGTCCCTCAGTCTTGTAGTGTTGAGGGGGTCAGTCCCTCAGTCTTGTAGTGTTGAGGTGGTCAGTCCCTCAGTCTTGTAGTGTTGAGGTGGTCAGTCCCTCAGTCTTGTAGTGTTGAGGTGGTCAGTCCCTCAGTCTTGTAGTGTTGAGGGTCTTGTAGTCAGTCCCTCAGTCTTGTAGTGTTGAGGTGGTCAGTCCCTCAGTCTTGTAGTGTTGAGGTGGTCAGTCCCTCAGTCTTGTAGTGTTGAGGTGGTCAGTCCCTCAGTGTTGAGGTGGTCAGTCCCTCAGTCTTGTAGTGTTGAGGTGGTCAGTCCCTCAGTCTTGTAGTGTTGAGGTGGTCAGTCCCTCAGTCTTGTAGTGTTGAGGTGGTCAGTCCCTCAGTCTTGTAGTGTTGAGGGGGTCAGTCCCTCAGTCTTGTAGTGTTGAGGGGGTCAGTCCCTCAGTCTTGTAGTGTTGAGGGGGTCAGTCCCTCAGTCTTGTAGTGTTGAGGGGATCAGTCCCTCAGTCTTGTAGTGTTGAGGTGGTCAGTCCCTCAGTCTTGTAGTGTTGAGGTGGTCAGTCCCTCAGTCTTGTAGTGTTGAGGGGATCAGTCCCTCAGTCTTGTAGTGTTGAGGTGGTCAGTCCCTCAGTCTTGTAGTGTTGAGGTGGTCAGTCCCTCAGTCTTGTAGTGTTGAGGGGGTCAGTCCCTCAGTCTTGTAGTGTTGAGGTGGTCAGTCCCTCAGTCTTGTAGTGTTGAGGTGGTCAGTCCCTCAGTCTTGTAGTGTTGAGGTGGTCAGTCCCTCAGTCTTGTAGTGTTGAGGGGTCAGTCTCTCAGTCTTGTAGTGTTGAGGTGGTCAGTCTCTCAGTCTTGTAGTGTTGAGGGGTCAGTCCCTCAGTCTTGTAGTGTTGAGGGGTCAGTCAGTCCAGTCTCAGTCTTGTAGTGTTGAGGGGGTCAGTCCCTCAGTCTTGTAGTGTTGAGGTCAGTCCCTCAGTCTTGTAGTGTTGAGGGGTCAGTCCTCAGTCTTGTAGTGTTGAGGTGGTCAGTCCCTCAGTCTTGTAGTGTTGAGGGGGTCAGTCCCTCAGTCTTGTAGTGTTGAGGGGGTGAGTCCCTCAGTCTTGTAGTGTTGAGGTGGTCAGTCCCTCAGTCTTGTAGTGTTGAGGGGGTCAGTCCCTCAGTCTTGTAGTGTTGAGGTGGTCAGTCACTCAGTCTTGTAGTGTTGAGGTGGTCAGTCCCTCAGTCTTGTAGTGTTGAGGTGGTCAGTCTCTCAGTCTTGTAGTGTTGAGGTGGTCAGTCTCTCAGTCTTGTAGTGTTGAGGTGGTCAGTCCCTCAGTCTTGTAGTGGTGAAGGGGTCAGTCCCTCAGTCTTGTAGTGTTGAGGTGGTCAGTCCCTCAGTCTTGTAGTGGTGAAGGGGTCAGTCCCTCAGTCTTGTAGTGTTGAGGTGGTCAGTCCCTCAGTCTTGTAGTGGTGAAGGGGTCAGTCTCTCAGTCTTGTAGTGTTGAGGTGGTCAGTCCCTCAGTCTTGTAGTGTTGAGGTGGTCAGTCCCTCAGTCTTGTAGTGTTGAGGGGGTCAGTCCCTCAGTCTTGTAGTGTTGAGGGGTCAGTCCCTCAGTCTTGTAGTGTTGAGGGGTCAGTCCCTCAGTCTTGTAGTGTTGAGGGGTCAGTCCCTCAGTCTTGTAGTGTTGAGGTGGTCAGTCCCTCAGTCTTGTAGTGTTGAGGTGGTCAGTCCCTCAGTCTTGTAGTGTTGAGGGGTCAGTCCCTCAGTCTTGTAGTGTTGAGGTGGTCAGTCCCTCAGTCTTGTAGTGTTGAGGTGGTCAGTCCCTCAGTCTTGTAGTGTTGAGGTGGTCAGTCCCTCAGTCTTGTAGTGTTGAGGTGGTCAGTCTCTCAGTCTTGTAGTGTTGAGGTGGTCAGTCCCTCAGTCTTGTAGTGTTGAGGTGGTCAGTCCCTCAGTCTTGTAGTGTTGAGGGGGTCAGTCCTCAGTCTTGTAGTGTTGAGGGGTCAGTCTCTCAGTCTTGTAGTGTTGAGGGGGTCAGTCCCTCAGTCTTGTAGTGTTGAGGTGGTCAGTCCCTCAGTCTTGTAGTGTTGAGGTGGTCAGTCCCTCAGTCTTGTAGTGTTGAGGGGGTCAGTCCCTCAGTCTTGTAGTGTTGAGGGGGTCAGTCCCTCAGTCTTGTAGTGTTGAGGGGGTCAGTCCCTCAGTCTTGTAGTGTTGAGGGGGTCAGTCCCTCAGTCTTGTAGTGTTGAGGGGGTTCAGTCCCTCAGTCTTGTAGTGTTGAGGGGATCAGTCCCTCAGTCTTGTAGTGTTGAGGGGGTCAGTCCCTCAGTCTTGTAGTGTTGAGGGGGTCAGTCCCTCAGTCTTGTAGTGTTGAGGGGGTCAGTCCCTCAGTCTTGTAGTGTTGAGGGGGTCAGTCCCTCAGTCTTGTAGTGTTGAGGGGGTCAGTCCCTCAGTCTTGTAGTGTTGAGGGGGTCAGTCCCTCAGTCTTGTAGTGTTGAGGGGGTCAGTCCCTCAGTCTTGTAGTGTTGAGGGGGCAGTTCCTCAGTCTTATACTGTTGAGGGGGTCAGTCCCTCAGTCTTGTAGTGTTGAGGGGGTCAGTCCCTCAGTCTTGTAGTGTTGAGGGGGTCAGTCCCTCAGTCTTGTAGTGTTGAGGGGGTCAGTCCCTCAGTCTTGTAGTGTTGAGGGGGTCAGTCCCTCAGTCTTGTAGTGTTGAGGGGGTCAGTCCCTCAGTCTTGTAGTGTTGAGGGGATCAGTCCCTCAGTCTTGTAGTGTTGAGGGGGTCAGTCCCTCAGTCTTGTAGTGTTGAGGGGGTTAGTCCCTCAGTCTTGTAGTGTTGAGGGGATCAGTCCCTCAGTCTTGTAGTGTTGAGGGGGTCAGTCTCTCAGTCTTGTAGTGTTGAGGGGATCAGTCCCTCAGTCTTGTAGTGTTGAGGGGGTCAGTCCCTCAGTCTTGTAGTGTTGAGGGGTCAGTCCCTCAGTCTTGTAGTGTTCAGAGTCTTGTAGTGTTGAGGGGTCAGTCCCTCAGTCTTGTAGTGTTGAGGGGGTCAGTCCCTCAGTCTTGTAGTGTTGAGGGGTCAGTCCCTCAGTCTTGTAGTGTTGAGGGGATCAGTCCCTCAGTCTTGTAGTGTTGAGGGGGTCAGTCCCTCAGTCTTGTAGTGTTGAGGGGGTCAGTCCCTCAGTCTTGTAGTGTTGAGGGGGTCAGTCCCTCAGTCTTGTAGTGTTGAGGGGGTCAGTCCCTCAGTCTTGTAGTGTTGAGGGGGTCAGTCCCTCAGTCTTGTAGTGTTGAGGGGGTCAGTCCCTCAGTCTTGTAGTGTTGAGGGGGTCAGTCCCTCAGTCTTGTAGTGTTGAGGGGATCAGTCCCTCAGTCTTGTAGTGTTGAGGGGATCAGTCCCTCAGTCTTGTAGTGTTGAGGGGGTCAGTCCCTCAGTCTTGTAGTGTTGAGGGGGTCAGTCCCTCAGTCTTGTAGTGTTGAGGGGGTCAGTCCCTCAGTCTTGTAGTGTTGAGGGGATCAGTCCTTCAGTCTTGTAGTGTTGAGGGGGTCAGTCCCTCAGTCTTGTAGTGTTGAGGGGGTCAGTCCCTCAGTCTTGTAGTGTTGAGGGGGTCAGTCCCTCAGTCTTGTAGTGTTGAGGTGGTCAGTCCCTCAGTCTTGTAGTGTTGAGGGGGTCAGTCCCTCAGTCTTGTAGTGTTGAGGGGGTCAGTCCCTCAGTCTTGTAGTGTTGAGGTGGTCAGTCCCTCAGTCTTGTAGTGTTGAGGGGATCAGTCCCTCAGTCTTGTAGTGTTGAGGGGGTCAGTCCCTCAGTCTTGTAGTGTTGAGGGGGTCAGTCCCTCAGTCTTGTAGTGTTGAGGGGATCAGTCCCTCAGTCTTGTAGTGTTGAGGGGGTGAGTCCCTCAGTCTTGTAGTGTTGAGGGGGTCAGTCCCTCAGTCTTGTAGTGTTGAGGGGGTGAGTCCCTCAGTCTTGTAGTGTTGAGGGGGTGAGTCCCTCAGTCTTGTAGTGTTGAGGGGGTCAGTCCCTCAGTCTTGTAGTGTTGAGGGGGTCAGTCCCTCAGTCTTGTAGTGTTGAGGGGGTCAGTCCCTCAGTCTTGTAGTGTTGAGGGGGTCAGTCCCTCAGTCTTGTAGTGTTGAGGGGGTCAGTCCCTCAGTCTTGTAGTGTTGAGGGGGTGAGTCCCTCAGTCTTGTAGTGTTGAGGGGATCAGTCCCTCAGTCTTGTAGTGTTGAGGTGGTCAGTCCCTCAGTCTTGTAGTGTTGAGGGGATCAGTCCCTCAGTCTTGTAGTGTTGAGGGGATCAGTCCCTCAGTCTTGTAGTGTTGAGGGGATCAGTCCCTCAGTCTTGTAGTGTTGAGGGGATCAGTCCCTCAGTCTTGTAGTGTTGAGGGGATCAGTCCCTCAGTCTTGTAGTGTTGAGGGGATCAGTCCCTCAGTCTTGTAGTGTTGAGGGGGTCAGTCCCTCAGTCTTGTAGTGTTGAGGGGATCAGTCCCTCAGTCTTGTAGTGTTGAGGGGATCAGTCCCTCAGTCTTGTAGTGTTGAGGGGATCAGTCCCTCAGTCTTGTAGTGTTGAGGGGATCAGTCCCTCAGTCTTGTAGTGTTGAGGGGATCAGTCCCTCAGTCTTGTAGTGTTGAGGGGATCAGTCCCTCAGTCTTGTAGTGTTGAGGGGGTCAGTCCCTCAGTCTTGTAGTGTTGAGGGGATCAGTCCCTCACTAACAGTAATAATTATAATTAGAGATGTGGTGTGTAACTATTGGATTTTAAAGGTTACTGCCACACGATAACACCTAAGATTGTCACCTTTAAAGTTGCCAAGAGTCGTGCAAGTGGTCTTGGCACTGTTGTTGGCACTGTTATTGGCACTGCTGTTGGCACATCAATACTAGCTTGTGCCTGCGAAATACAACCACTAAAACACGTCACAAGTATACATATACAGCATGTATACTACCTATATTTATATATATATATATATATATATATATATATATATATATATATATATATATATATATATATATATATAACTTTCAGTGTATATACACAAATATACACTTTTTAGTGTGTATACAGGGATATACACTTTCCAGTCTATATACACAGATATATACTCAGATATGCACTTGTCAGTGTATATACACTTAGTATATACAGGGATATACACCTGCCAGTGTATATACTGTTATGTCAGGTGAGGTTGGCTTAATAGAAGGTGGTAATGAGGGTCACCTGTGTCCCGCTGTCTTAATTAAGCAGTGATGACGAGGCCAGACAGTGTATAATGATCCTGGGCAGTTACAGTGTATAATGACCCTGGGCAGTTACAGTGTATAATGACCCTGGGCACTTAGTGTATAATGACCCTGGGCAGTTACAGTGTATAATGACCCTGGGCAGTTACAGTGTATAATGACCCTGGGCAGTTACAGTGTATAATGATCCTGGGCAGTTACAGTGTATAATGACCCTGGGCAGTTACAGTGTATAATGACCCTGGGCACTTAGTGTATAATGACCCTGGGCAGTTACAGTGTATAATGACCCTGGGCAGTTACAGTGTATAATGACCCTGGGCAGTTACAGTGTATAATGATCCTGGGCAGTTACAGTGTATAATGACCCTGGGCAGTTACAGTGTATAATGACCTTGGGCAGTTACAGTGTATAATGATCCTGGGCAGTTACAGTGTATAATGATCCTGGGCAGTTACAGTGTATAATGACCCTGGGCAGTTACAGTGTATAATGATCCTGGGCTGTTACAGTGTATAATGACCCTGGGCAGTTACAGTGTATAATGACCTTGGGCAGTTACAGTGTATAATGACCCTGGGCAGTTACAGTGTATAATGACCCTGGGCAGTTACAGTGTATAATGACCTTGGGCAGTTACAGTGTATAATGACCTTGGGCAGTTACAGTGTATAATGACCTTGGGCAGTTACAGTGTATAATGACCCTGGGCAGTTACAGTGTATAATGACCCTGGGCAGTTACAGTGTATAATGACCCTGGGCAGTTACAGTGTATAATGACCCTGTGCAGTTACAGTGTATAATGACCCTGGGCAGTTACAGTGTATAATGACCCTGGGCACTTAGTGTATAATGACCCTGGGCAGTTACAGTGTATAATGACCCTGGGCAGTTACAGTGTATAATGACCCTGGGCAGTTACAGTGTATAATGACCCTGGGCAGTTACAGTGTATAATGACCCTGGGCAGTTAGTGTATAATGACCCTGGGCAGTTACAGTGTATAATGACCCTGGGCAGTTACAGTGTATAATGACCCTGGGCAGTTAGTGTATAATGACCCTGGGCAGTTACAGTGTATAATGACCCTGGGCAGTTAAAGTGTATAATGACCCTGGGCACTTACAGTGTATAATGACCTCGTGCAGGTACAGTGTATAATGACCCTGGGCAGTTACAGTGTATAATGACCCTGGGCACTTACAGTGTATAATGACCCTGGGCTGTTACAGTGTATAATGACCCTGGGCAGTTACAGTGTATAATGACCCTGGGCAGTTACAGTGTATAATGACTCTAGGCAGTTACAGTGTATAATGACCTTGGGCAGTTACAGTGTATAATGACCCTGGGCAGTTACAGTGTATAATGACCCTGGGCACTTACAGTGTATAATGACACTGGGCAGTTACAGTGTATAATGACCCTGGGCAGTTACTGTGTATAATGACCTTGGGCAGTTAGTGTATAATGACCTTGGGCAGTTACAGTGTATAATGACCCTGGGCACTTACAGTGTATAATGACCCTGGGCACTTACAGTGTATAATGACCCTGGGCAGTTACAGTGTATAATGACCCTGGGCTGTTACAGTGTATAATGACCCTGGGCAGTTACAGTGTATAATGACCCTGAGCAGTTACGGTATATAATGACCCTGGGCTGTTACAGTGTATAATGACCTTGGGCAGTTACAGTGTATAATGACCCTGGGCTGTTACAGTGTATAATGACCTTGGGCAGTTACAATGTATAATGACCCTGGGCAGTTACAGTGTATAATGACCCTGGGCTGTTACAGTGTATAATGACCCTGTGCAGTTACAGTGTATAATGACCCTGTGCAGTTACAGTGTATAATGACCCTGGGCAGTTAGTGTATAATGACCCTGGGCAGTTACAGTGTATAATGAACCTGGGCACTTACAGTGTATAATGACCTTGGGCAGTTACAGTGTATAATGACCCTGGGCAGTTACAGTGTATAATGACCCTGGGCAGTTACAGTGTATAATGACCCTGGGCAGTTACAGTGTATAATGACCTTGGGCAGTTACAGTGTATAATGACCCTGGGCAGTTACAGTGTATAATGACCCTGGGCAGTTACAGTGTATAATGACCCTGGGCAGTTACAGTGTATAATGACCCTGGGCAGTTACAGTGTATAATGACCCTGGGCAGTTACAGTGTATAATGACCCTGGGTACTTAGTGTATAATGACCCTGGGCAGTTACAGAGTATAATGACCCTGGGCAGTTATAGTGTATAATGACCCTGGGCAGTTACAATGTATAATGACCTTGGGCAGTTACAGTGTATAATGACCCTGGGCAGTTACAGTGTATAATGGCCCTGGGCACTTAGTGTATAATGACCCTGGGCAGTTACAGAGTATAATGACCCTGAGCACTTAGTGTATAATGACCCTGGGCAGTTACAGTGTATAATGACCCTGGGCAATTACATTGTATAATGACCCTGGGCACTTAGTGTATAATGACCCTGGGCAGTTACCGAGTATAATGACCCTGGGCAGTTACAGTGTATAATGACCCTGGGCAGTTACAGAGTATAATGACCCTGGGCACTTAGTGTATAATGACTCTGGGCAGTTACAGAGTATAATAACCCTGGGCAGTTACAATGTATAATGACCCTGGGCAGTTACATTGTATGATGACCTTGGGCACTTAGTGTATAATGACCCTGGGCAGTTACAGAGTATAATGACCCTGGGCAGTTACAGTGTATAATGACCCTGGGCAGTTACAGAGTATAATGACCCTGGGCACTTAGTGTATAATGACCCTGGGCAGTTACAGAGTATAATAACCCTGGGCAGTTACAGTGTATAATGACCCTGGGCAGTTACAGTGTATAATGACCCTGAGCACTTAGTGTATAATGACCTTGGGCAGTTACAGAGTATAATGACCCTGGGCAGTTAGTGTATAATGACCCTGGACAGTTACTGTGTATAGTGACCCTGGGCACTTAGTGTATAATGACTCTGGGCAGTTTCAGTGTATAATGACCCTGGGCAGTTAGTGTATAATGACTCTGGGCAGTTACAGTGTATAATGACCCTGGGCAGTTAGTGTATAATGACTCTGGGCAGTTACAGTGTATAATGACCCTGGGCAGTTAGTGTATAATGACTCTGGGCAGTTACAGTGTATGATGACCCTGGGCAGTTAGTGTATAATGACTCTGGGCAGTTACAGTGTATAATGACTCTGGGCTGTTACAGTGTATAATGACCCTGGGCAGTTACAGTGTATAATGACCCTGGGCTGTTACAGTGTATAATGACCCTGGGCAGTTACAGTGTATAATGACCCTGGGCAGTTACAGTGTATAATGACCCTGGGCAGTTACAGTATATAATGACCCTGGGCAGTTACAGTGTATAATGACCCTGGGCAGTTAGTGTATAATGACTCTGGGCAGTTACAGTGTATAATGACCCTGGGCAGTTAGTGTATAATGACTCTGGGCAGTTACAGTGTATAATGACTGGGCTGTTACAGTGTATAATGACCCTGGGCAGTTACAGTGTATAATGACTCTGGGCTGTTACAGTGTATAATGACTCTGGGCAGTTACAGTGTATAATGACCCTGGGCAGTTACAGTGTATAATGACCCTGGGCAGTTAGTGTATAATGACTCTGGGCAGTTACAGTGTATAATGACCCTGGGCAGTTAGTGTATAATGACTCTTGGCAGTTACAGTGTATAATGACTCTGGGCTGTTACAGTGTATAATGACCCTGGGCAGTTACAGTGTATAATGACTCTGGGCAGTTACAGTGTATAATGACTCTGGGCAGTTACAGTGTATAATGACCCTGGGCAGTTAGTGTATAATGACTCTGGGCAGTTACAGTGTATAATGACCCTGGGCAGTTACAGTGTATAATGACTCTGGGCTGTTACATTATATAATGATGTGCTTTTGGGTGATGGTGACGCGTGTATGATGTGTATGATCAAGGTGTATGAAAGTGTATGATCAAGGTGTATGATGAAGGTGTATGATGGTGTATGATCAAGATGCATGATCAAGGTGTATGATCAAGGTGTATGATGAAGGTGTAGGATGAAGGTGTATGATCAAGGTGCATGATCAAGGTGCATGATCAAGGTGCATGATCAAGGTGTATGATCAAGGTGTATGATGAAGGTGTATGATGAAGGTGTATGATCAAGGTGTATGATGAAGGTGTATGATCAAGGTGTATGATCAAGGTGTATGATCAAGGTGTATGATGAAGGTGTATGATCAAGGTGTATGATCAAGGTGTATGATCAAGGTGCATGATCAAGGTGTATGATCAAGGTGTATGATGAAGGTGTAGGATGAAGGTGTATGATCAAGGTGCATGATCAAGGTGCATTATCAAGGTGTATGATCAAGGTGTATGATCAAGGTGTATGATCAAGGTGTATGATCAAGGTGCATGATCAAGGTGCATGATCAAGGTGTATGATCAAGTTGTATGATGTGTATGATCAAGGCGTATGATGTGTATGATCAAGGTGTATGATGTGTATGATCAAGGTGTATGATCAAGGTGTATGATCAAGGTGTATGATCATGGTGCATGATCAAGGTGTATGATCAAGGTGTATGATCAAGGTGTATGATCAAGGTGTATGATCAAGGTGCATGATCAAGGTGTATGATCAAGGTGTATGATGTGTATGATCAAGGCGTATGATGAAGGTGTATGATGAAGGTGTATGATGTGTATGATCAAGGCGTGTGATCATGGTGTATGATCAAGGTGTATGATGTGTATGATCAAGGCGTATATGTGTATGATCAAGGTGTATGATGTGTATGATCAAGGCGTATGTGTGTGATCATGGTGTATGATCAAGGTGCATGATCAAGGTGTATGATCAAGGTGCATGATCAAGGTGTATGATCAAGGTGTATGATCAAGGTGTATGATGTGTATGATCAAGGCGTATGATGTGTATGATCAAGGTGTATGATCAAGGTGTATGATCAAGGTGTATGATCAAGGTGTATGATCAAGGTGTATGATCAAGGTGCATGATCAAGGTGTATGATCAAGGTGTATGATGTGTATGATCAAGGCGTATGATGTGTATGATCAAGGTGTATGATGTGTATGATCAAGGTGTATGATCAAGGTGTATGATCAAGGTGTATGATCAAGGTGTATGATCAGTGTGTATGATCAAGGTGCATGATCAAGGTGTATGATCAAGGTGTATGATGTGTATGATCAAGGTATATGATGTGTATGATCAAGGTGTATGATGTGTATGATCAAGGTGTATGATGTGTATGATCAAGGTGTATGATGTGTATGATCAAGGTGTATGATGTGTATGATCAAGGTGTATGTGTATGATCAAGGTGTATGATGTGTATGATCAAGGTGTATGAGTATGATCAAGGTGTATGTGTATGATCAAGGTGTATGATGTGTATGATCAAGGTGTATGATGTGTATGATCAAGGTGTATGATGTGTATGATCAAGGTGTATTAGAGAAAAGGTTCTCACACTCCTGGCGTGGCCAGGAGCTATGACTCGAACCCTGCAACCAGTAACTACTACAGTAACTACCATAGTAACTACCACAGTAACTACCATAGTAACTACCACAGTAACTACCATAGTAACTACCACAGTAACTACCACAGTAACTACCACATTAACTACCATAGTAACTACCACAGTAACTACCATAGTAACTACCACAGTAACTACCATAGTAACTACCATAGTAACTACCACAGTAACTACCATAGTAACTACCACAGTAACTGCCTTAGTAGCAACCACAGTAACTACCATAGTAACTACCACAGTAACTGCCTTAGTAACAACCACAGTAACTACCATAGTAACTACCACAGTAACTACCATAGTAACTACCACAGTAACTACCATAGTAACTACCACAGTAACTACCACAGTAACTACCACAGTAACTACCATAGTAACTACCACAGTAACTACCATAGTAACTACCACAGTAACTACCATAGTAACTACCACAGTAACTACCACAGTAACTACCATAGTAACTACCACAGTAACTACCATAGTAACTACCACAGTAACTACCATAGTAACTACCACAGTAACTGCCATAGTAACAACCACAGTAACTACCATAGTAACTACCACAGTAACTACCATAGTAACTACCACAGTAACTACCATAGTAACTACCACAGTAACTACCATAGTAACTACCACGGTAACTACCATAGTAATTACCACAGTAACTACCATAGTAACTACCACAGTAACTACCATAGTAACTACCACAGTAACTACCATAGTAACTACCACGGTAACTACCATAGTAATTACCACAGTAACTACAATAGTAACTACCACAGTAACTACCACAGTAACTACCACGGTAACTACCATAGTAATTACCACAGTAACTACCATAGTAACTACCACAGTAACTACCATAGTAACTACCACGGTAACTACCATAGTAATTACCACAGTAACTACAATAGTAACTACCACAGTAACTACCACAGTAACTACCACAGTAACTACCACAGTAACTACCATAGTAACTATGTCTCTCTCTTACCAACACAACTACCACAGTAACTACCACAGTTACTGGTACTGGTACTACTGTGTTAGTGAAGGAAGGGATGACGTCCCTGTCTCTCTCTTACCAACACAACTACCACAGTAACCACCACAGTAACTACCACAGTTACTGGTACTGGTACTACTGTGTCAGTGAAGGAAGGGATGACGTCCCTGTCTCTCTCTTACCAACACAACTACCACAGTAACCACCACAGTTACTGGTACTGGTACTACTGTGTCAGTGAAGGAAGGGATGACGTCCCTGTCTCTCTCTTACCAACACAACTACCACAGTAACCACCACAGTTACTGGTACTGGTACTACAGTGTCAGTGAAGGAAGGTATGACGTCCCTGTCTCTCTCTTACCAACACAACTACCACAGTAACCACCACAGTAACTACCACAGTTACTGGTACTGGTACTACTGTGTCAGTGAAGGAAGGGATGACGTCCCTGTCTCTCTCTTACCAACACAACTACCACAGTAACCACCACAGTTACTGGTACTGGTACTACTGTGTCAGTGAAGGAAGGGATGACGTCCCTGTCTCTCTCTTACCAACACAACTACCACAGTAACCACCACAGTTACTGGTACTGGTACTACTGTGTCAGTGAAGGAAGGGATGACGTCCCTGTCTCTCTCTTACCAACACAACTACCACAGTAACCACCACAGTTACTGGTACTGGTACTACTGTGTCAGTGAAGGAAGGGATGACGTCCCTGTCTCTCTCTTACCAACACAACTATCACAGTAACCACCACAGTTACTGGTACTGGTACTACTGTGTCAGTGAAGGAAGGGATGACGTCCCTGTCTCTCTCTTACCAACACAACTACCACAGTAACCACCACAGTTACTGGTACTGGTACTACTGTGTTAGTGAAGGAAGGGATGACGTCCCTGTCTCTCTCTTACCAACACAACTATCACAGTAACCACCACAGTTACTGGTACTGGTACTACTGTGTTAGTGAAGGAAGGTATGACGTCCCTGTCTCTCTCTTACCAACACAACTACCACAGTAACCACCACAGTAACCACCACAGTTACTGGTACTGGTACTACTGTGTCAGTGAAGGAAGGTATGACGTCCCTGTCTCTCTCTTACCAACACAACTACCACAGTAACCACCACAGTAACTACCACAGTTACTGGTACTGGTACTACTGTGTCAGTGAAGGAAGGTATGACGTCCCTGTCTCTCTCTTACCAACACAACTACCACAGTAACCACCACAGTTACTGGTACTGGTACTACTGTGTCAGTGAAGGAAGGGATGACGTCCCTGTCTCTCTCTTACCAACACAGTGTAAGAATTCATTCTGTTCATTATAAAGATTACCTCACTGTAGAGTCTGTTATAGGTGTGGGCGTGCATTGTGGGTGTTGTGGTATTGTGGACGTGCATTGTGGGTGTTGTGGTATTGTGGGCGTGTTTGGTGCGTGGTGTGGGCGTGCATTGTGGGTGTTGTGGTATTGTGGGCGTGTTTGGTGCGTGGTGTGGGCGTGCATTGTGGGTGTTGTGGTATTGTGGGCGTGTTTGGTGCGTGGTGTGGGTGTGCATTGTGGGTGTTGTGGTATTGTGGGCGTGTTTGTTGCGTGGTGTGGGCGTGCATTGTGGGTGTTGTGGTATTGTGGGCGTGTTTGGTGCGTGGTGTGGCGTGCATTGTGGGTGTTGTGGTATTGTGGGCGTGTTTGGTGCGTGGTGTGGCGTGCATTGTGGGTGTTGTGGTCTCAGCCTTGTTCCTTATAACTCCGCCCACTCTACCAGCCCCAGGCTGAGGGACTCAGCCTACTCTACCAGCCCCAGGCTGAGGGACTGACCTCCTTATCACCCACTGACTTCTCTACATCTCTGTTTTGGACCGATGAAACCTCTGGTGAAAGTCTCCACAATACAGATTCCTAGGTGTTGCACACGTGTTTTAACCAACTTATATTTTATTATCACACTGGCCGATTCCCACCATGGCAGGGTGGCCCACCAAGGCAGGGTGGCCCACCAAGGCAGGGTGGGCCACCATGGCAGGGTGGCCCACCAAGGCAGGGTAGCCCACCAAGGCAGGGTGGCCACCAAGGCAGGGTGGCCCACCAAGGCAGGGTGGCCCACCAAGGCAGGGTGGGCCACCAAGGCAGGGTGGCCCACCAAGGCAGGGTAGCCCACCAAGGCAGGGTGGCCACCAAGGCAGGGTGGCCCACCAAGGCAGGGTGGGCCACCAAGGCAGGGTGGGCCACCAAGGCAGGGTGGGCCACCAAGGCAGGGTGGCCCACCAAGGCAGGGTGGCCCACCAAGGCAGGGTGGCCCACCAAGGCAGGGTGGCCACCAAGGCAGGGTGGCCACCAAGGCAGGGTGGCCACCAAGGCAGGGTGGCCACCAAGGCAGGGTGGCCCACCAAGGCAGGGTGGCCACCAAGGCAGGGTGGCCACCAAGGCAGGGTGGCCACCAAGGCAGGGTGGCCACCAAGGCAGGGTGGCCCACCAAGGCAGGGTGGGCCACCATGGCAGGGTGGCCCACCAAGGCAGGGTAGCCCACCAAGGCAGGGTGGCCACCAAGGCAGGGTGGCCCACCAAGGCAGGGTGGCCCACCAAGGCAGGGTGGGCCACCATGGCAGGGTGGCCCACCAAGGCAGGGTAGCCCACCAAGGCAGGGTGGCCACCAAGGCAGGGTGGCCCACCAAGGCAGGGTGGCCCACCAAGGCAGGGTGGGCCACCAAGGCAGGGTGGCCCACCAAGGCAGGGTGGGCCACCAAGGCAGGGTGGCCCACCAAGGCAGGGTGGCCCACCAAGGCAGGGTGGCCCACCTAGGCAGGGTGGCCACCAAGGCAGGGTGGCCTACCAAGGCAGGGTAGCCACTAAGGCAGGGTGGCCACCAAGGCAGGGTGGCCCACCAAGGCAGGGTGGCCACCAAGGCAGGGTGGCCACCAAGGCAGGGTGGCCACCAAGGCAGGGTGGCCACCAAGGCAGGGTGGCCCACCAAGGCAGGGTGGTCCACCAAGCCAGGGTGGCCACCAAGGCAGGGTGGTCCACCAAGGCAGGGTGGCCACCAAGGCAGGGTGGCCACCAAGGCAGGGTGGCCACCAAGGCAGGGTGGCCCGAAAAAGAAAAACTTTCACCATCATTCACTCCATCACTGTCTTGCCAGAAGGGTGCTTTACACTACAGTTTTTAAACTGCAACATTAACACCCCTCCTTCAGAGTGCAGGCACTGTACTTCCCATCTCCAGGACTCAAGTCCGGCCTGCCGGTTTCCCTGAACCCCTTCATAAATGTTACTTTGCTCACACTCCAACAGCACGTCAAGTATTAAAAACCATTTGTCTCCATTCACTCCTACCTGCTGGAAGTCCAAGCCCCTCGCACACAAAACCTCCTTTACCCAATCTCTCCAACCTTTCCTAGGCCGACCCCTACCCCGCCTTCCTTCCACTACAGACTGATACACTCTTGAAGTCATTCTGTTTCGCTCCATTCTCTCTACATGTCCGAACCACCTCAACAACCCTTCCTCAGCCCTCTGGACAACAGTTTTGGTAATCCCGCACCTCCTCCTAACTTCCAAACTACGAATTCTCTGCATTATATTCACACCACACATTGCCCTCAGACATGACATCTCCACTGCCTCCAGCCTTCTCCTCGCTGCAACATTCATCACCCACGCTTCACACCCATATAAGAGGGTTGGTAAAACTATACTCTCATACATTCCCCTCTTTGCCTCCAAGGACAAAGTTCTTTGTCTCCACAGACTCCTAAGTACACCACTCACCCTTTTTCCCTCATCAATTCTATGATTCACCTCATCTTTCATAGACCCATCCGCTGACACGTCCACTCCCAAATATCTGAATACATTCACCTCCTCCATACTCTCTCCCTCCAATCTGATATTCAATCTTTCATCACCTAATCTTTTTGTTATCCTCATAACCTTACTCTTTCCTGTATTCACCTTTAATTTTCTTCTTTTGCACACCCTACCAAATTCATCCACCAATCTCTGCAACTTCTCTTCAGAATCTCCCAAGAGCACAGTGTCATCAGCAAAGAGCAACTGTGACAACTCCCACTTTGTGTGTGATTCTTTATCTTTTAACTCCACGCCTCTTGCCAAGACCCTCGCATTTACTTCTCTTACAACCCCATCTATAAATATATTAAACAAGCACGGTGACATCACACATCCTTGTCTAAGGCCTACTTTTACTGGGAAATAATTTCCCTCTTTCCTACATACTCTAACTTGAGCCTCACTATCCTCGTAAAAACTCTTCACTGCTTTCAGTAACCTACCTCCTACACCATACACTTGCAACATCTGCCACATTGCCCCCCTATCCACCCTGTCATACGCCTTTTCCAAATCCATAAATGCCACAAAGACCTCTTTAGCCTTATCTAAATACTGTTCACTTATATGTTTCACTGTAAACACCTGGTCCACACACCCCCTACCTTTCCTAAAGCCTCCTTGTTCATCTGCTATCCTATTCTCCGTCTTACTCTTAATTCTTTCAATAATAACTCTACCATACACTTTACCAGGTATACTCAGCAGACTTATCCCCCTATAATTTTTGCACTCTCTTTTATCCCCTTTGCCTTTATACAACCAACTTGTCACTACTAATTCAACTCCTCCTAGGTGCAGAGTTTCTAGACTTACTGCTGACTGCCTTGGAATTGAACCCACGGCAAGAGAGTCTTAAAAATCCAGGGGACATGAGCTAGGGCACAACATAGCCACGGTAGTGTGATATTTATGTGTATAAACTTGTAGTCACAGCCGTGGCCCATGCTAACCTTCCTACAGTGTATAAATACACGTAGTTGTATGGGTGTTATTAGAGACAACTGGCAGTGTGGTTAACGCACTGGCCGGGAGTTTTAGGAATCGTTTGTCAATGGTTTGAAACCCTACCAATAATAATAATAATAATAATAATAATATTTATACCTACATGGTCCAACTTATACAGACCATAGCTCACACCTATGACATACTATATAGAAAGTTCCTGGTTATGTAGAGCATTTCCCACAACTTACGTAAATTTTGTACCCTGGATGCTACCCACACCAGTCACCTAACACCTAGGATGCTACCCACACCAGTCACCTAACACCTAGGATGCTACCCACACCAGTCACCTAACACCCAGGATGCCACCCACACCAGTCACCTAACACCCAGGATGCTACCCACACCAGTCACCTAACACCCAGGATGCTACCCACACCAGTCACCTAACACCCAGGATGCTACCCACACCAGTCACCTAACACCCAGGATGCTACCCACACCAGTCACCTAACACCCAGGATGCTACCCACACCAGTCACCTAACACCTAGGATGCTACCCACACCAGTCACCTAACACCTAGGATGCTACCCACACCAGTCACCTAACACCCAGGATGCTACCCACACCAGTCACCTAACACCCAGGATCCTACCCACACCAGTCACCTAACACCCAGGATACTACCCACACCAGTTATCTAACACCCAGGATGCCACCCACACCAGTCACCTAACACCCAGGATGCTACCCACACCAGTCACCTAACACCCAGGATGTTACCCACACCAGTCACCTAACACCCAGGATGCTACCCACACCAGTCACCTAACACCCAGGTTGAAGTGTTGTGGTGGTGTGTTGCTTCTGGTGTTTGGAGAAGTGTTGGTTGATGTGTGTTGTTTGTGTTGCAGGTTCGACTGCTTCCGGTGCTGGGTCCAGGGCCTCACGTGACTCCAGAGTCCTAGTTAACAACCGTCTTAATACCTCAGGTAAGTTACTGTCATGAATGTGGGACTGATCCCCTATCATGACTGAGGTACTGACCACCTACTATCATGACTGAGGTACTGACCACCTACTATCATGACTGAGATACTGACCACCTACTATCATGACTGAGGTACTGACCACCTACTATCATGACTGAGGTACTGACCACCTACTATCATGACTAAGGTACTGACCACCTACTATCATGACTGAGATACTGACCACCTACTGTCATGACTGAGGTACTGACCACCTACTATTATGACTGAGGTACTGACCACCTACTATCATGACTGAGGTACTGACCACCTACTATCATGACTGAGGTACTGACCACCTACTATCATGACTGAGGTACTGACCACCTACTATCATGACTGAGGTACTGACCACCTACTATCATGACTGAGGTACTGACCACCTACTATCATGACTAAGGTACTGACCACCTACTATCATGACTGAGATACTGACCACCTACTATCATGACTGAGGTACTGACCACCTACTATCATGACTGAGGTACTGACCACCTACTATCATGACTGAGGTACTGACCACCTACTATCATGACTGAGGTACTGACCACCTACTATCATGACTGAGGTACTGACCACCTACTATCATGACTGAGGTACTGACCACCTACTATCATGACTGAGGTACTGACCACCTACTATCATGACTGAGGTACTGACCACCTACTATTATGACTGAGGTACTGACCACCTACTGTCATCACTGAGGGACTGACCTCCTACTATCATGACTGAGGTACTGACCACCTACTGTCATCACTGAGGGACTGACCACCTACTGTCATGACTGAGGTACTGACCACCTACTATCATGACTGAGGTACTGACCACCTACTATCATGACTGAGGTACTGACCACCTACTATCATGACTGAGGTACTGATCACCTACTATCATGACTGAGGTACTGACCACCTACTATCATGACTGAGGTACTGACCACCTACTATCATGACTGAGGTACTGACCACCTACTATCATGACTGTGGTACTGACCACCTACTATCATGACTGAGGTACTGACCACCTACTATCATGACTGAGGTACTGACCACCTACTATCATGACTGAGGTACTGATCACCTACTATCATGACTGAGGTACTGACCACCTACTATCATGACTGAGGTACTGACCACCTACTATCATGACTGAGGTACTGACCACCTACTATCATGACTGTGGTACTGACCACCTACTATCATGAATGAGGTACTGACCACCTACTATCATGACTGAGGTACTGACCACCTACTATCATGAATGAGGTACTGACCACCTACTATCATGACTGAGGTACTGACCACCTACTATCATGACTGAGGTACTGACCACCTACTATCATGACTGAGGTACTGACCACCTACTATCATGACTGAGGTACTGACCACCTACTGTCATGACTGAGGTACTGACCACCTACTATTATGACTGAGGTACTGACCACCTACTATCATGACTGAGGTACTGACCACCTACTATCATGACTGAGGTACTGACCACCTACTATCATGACTGAGGTACTGACCACCTACTGTCATGACTGAGGTACTGACCACCTACTATTATGACTGAGGTACTGACCACCTACTATCATGACTGAGGTACTGACCACCTACTATCATGACTGAGGTACTGACCACCTACTATCATGACTGAGGTACTGACCACCTACTATCATGACTGAGGTACTGACCACCTACTATCACGACTGAGGTACTGACCACCTACTATCATGAATGAGGTACTGACCACCTACTATCATGACTGAGGTACTGACCACTTACTATCATGACTGAGGTACTGGCCACCTACTATCATGACTGAGGTACTGATCACCTACTATCAGGACTGAGGGACTGACCACCTACTATCATGACTGAGGTACTGACCACCTACTATCATGAATGAGGTACTGACCACCTACTATCATGACTGAGGTACTGACCACTTACTATCATGACTGAGGTACTGGCCACCTACTATCATGACTGAGGTACTGATCACCTACTATCATGACTGAGGGACTGACCACCTACTATCATGACTGAGGGACTGACCACCTACTATCATGACTGACGTACTGACCACCTACTGTCATCACTGAGGTACTGACCACCTACTATCATGACTGAGGTACTGACCACCTACTATCATGACTGAGGTACTGACCACCTACTATCATGACTGAGGTACTGACCACCTACTATCATGACTGAGGTACTGACCACCTACTATCATGACTGAGGTACTGACCACCTGCTATCATGACTGAGGTACTGACCACCTACTGTCATGACTGAGGTACTGACCACCTACTATCATGACTGAGGTACTGACCACCTACTATCATGACTGAGGTATTGACCACTTACTATCATGACTGAGGTACTGACCACCTACTATCATGACTGAGGTACTGATCACCTACTATCATGACTGAGGGACTGACCACCTACTATCATTGTTACATCATGACTGAGGTACTGACCACCTACTATCATGACTGAGGGACTGACCACCTACTATCATGACTGAGGGACTGACCACCTACTATCATGACTGAGGAACTGACCACCTACTATCATGACTGAGGGACTGACCACCTACTATCATGACTGAGGGACTGACCACCTACTATCATGACTGAGGTATTGACCACTTACTATCATGACTGAGGTACTGACCACCTACTATCATGACTGAGGTACTGATCACCTACTATCATGACTGAGGGACTGACCACCTACTATCATTGTTACATCATGACTGAGGTACTGACCACCTACTATCATGACTGAGGGACTGACCACCTACTATCATGACTGAGGGACTGACCACCTACTATCATGACTGAGGAACTGACCACCTACTATCATGACTGAGGGACTGACCACCTACTATCATGACTGAGGGACTGACCACCTACTATCATGACTGAGGTACTGACCACCTACTGTCATGACTGAGGGACTGACCACCTACTATCATGACTGAGGTACTCACCACCTACTATCATGACTGAGGTACTGACCACCTACTGTCATCACTGAGGTACTGACCACCTACTGTCATCACTGAGGTACTGACCACCTACTATCATGACTGAGGTACTGACCTCCTACTATCATGACTGAGGTACTGACCACCTACTATCATGACTGAGATACTGACCACCTACTGTCATGACTGAGGTACTGAGCACCTACTATCATGACTGAGGTACTGACCACCTACTATCATGACTGAGGTACTGACCACCTACTATCATGACAGAGGTACTGACCACCTACTATCATGACTGAGGTACTGACCACCTACTATCATGACTGAGGTACTGACCACCTACTATCATGACTGAGGTACTGACCACCTACTATCATGACTGAGGTACTGACCACCTACTATCATGACTGAGGGACTAACCACCTACTATCATGACTGAGGTACTGACCACCTACTATCATGACTGAGGGACTGACCACCTACTGTCATGACTGAGGTACTGACCACCTACTGTCATGACTGAGGTACTGACCACCTACTATCATGACTGAGAGACTGACCACCTACTATCATGACTGAGGTACTGACCACCTACTATCATGACTGAGGTACTGACCACCTACTGTCATGACTGAGGTACTGACCACCTACTATCATAACTGAGAGACTGACCACCTACTGTCATCACTGAGGTACTGACCACCTACTATCATGACTGAGGGACTGACCACCTACTATCATGACTGAGGTACTGACCACCTACTATCATCACTGAGGTACTGACCACCTACTATCATGACTGAGGTACTGACCACCTACTATCATGACTGAGGGACTGACCACCTACTGTCATCACTGAGGTACTGACCACCTACTATCATGACTGAGGTGCTGACCATCTATCATGACTGTCATCACTGAGGGACTGACCACCTACTATCATGACTGAGGGACTGACCACCTACTGTCATCACTGAGGGACTGACCACCTACTGTCATCACTGAGGGACTGACCTCCTACTATCATGACTGAGGTACTGACCACCTACTGTCATCACTGAGGGACTGACCACCTACTGTCATGACTGAGAGACTGACCACCTACTGTCATCACTGAGGGACTGACCACCTACTGTCATCACTGAGGGACTGACCACCTACTATCATGACTGAGGGACTGACCACCTACTATCATGACTGAGGGACTGACCACCTACTGTCATCACTGAGGGACTGACCACCTACTGTCATCACTGAGGGACTGACCACCTACTGTCATCACTGAGGGACTGACCACCTACTGTCATCACTGAGGGACTGACCACCTACTATCATGACTGAGGGACTGACAACCTACTATCATCACTGAGGGACTGACCACCTACTGTCATCACTGAGGGACTGACCACCTACTTTCATCACTGAGGGACTGACCACCTACTGTCATCACTGAGGGACTGACCACCTACTTTCATCACTGAGGGACTGACCACCTACTGTCATCACTGAGGGACTGACCACCTACTGTCATCACTGAGGGACTGACCACCTACTGTCATCACTGAGGGACTGACCACCTACTTTCATCACTGAGGGACTGACCACCTACTATCATCACTGAGGGACTGACCACCTACTGTCATCACTGAGGGACTGACCACCTACTTTCATCACTGAGGGACTGACCACCTACTATCATCACTGAGGGACTGACCACCTACTATCATCACTGAGGGACTGACCACCTACTGTCATCACTGAGGGACTGACCACCTACTGTCATCACTGAGGGACTGACCACCTACTGTCATCACTGAGGGACTGACCACCTACTGTCATCACTGAGGGACTGACCACCTACTTTCATCACTGAGGGACTGACCACCTACTATCATCACTGAGGGACTGACCACCTACTGTCATCACTGAGGGACTGACCACCTACTTTCATCACTGAGGGACTGACCACCTACTATCATCACTGAGGGACTGACCACCTACTATCATCACTGAGGGACTGACCACCTACTGTCATCACTGAGGGACTGACCACCTACTGTCATCACTGAGGGACTGACCACCTACTATCATCACTGAGGGACTGACCACCTACTTTCATCACTGAGGGACTGACCACCTACTATCATCACTGAGGGACTGACCACCTACTATCATCACTGAGGGACTGACCACCTACTGTCATCACTGAGGGACTGACCACCTACTATCATGACTGATGTACTGACCACCTACTATCATGACTGAGGGACTGACCATCTACTATCATGACTGACGTACTGACCACCTACTATCATGACTGAGGGACTGACCACCTACTGTCATCACTGAGGGACTGACCACCTACTATCATGACTGATGTACTGACCACCTACTATCATGACTGAGGTACTGACCACCTACTATCATGACTGAGGTACTGACCACCTACTATCCTGACTGAGGTACTGACCACCTACTATCATGACTGAGGTACTGACCACCTACTATCATGACTGAGGTACTGACCACCTACTATCATGACTGAGGTACTGACCACCTACTATCATGACTGAGGTACTGACCACCTACTATCATGACTGAGGGACTGACCATCTACTATCATGACTGACGTACTGACCACCTACTATCATCACTGAGGGACTGACCACCTACTATCATCACTGAGGGACTGACCACCTACTATCATCACTGAGGGACTGACCACCTACTGTCATCACTGAGGGACTGACCACCTACTGTCATCACTGAGGGACTGACCACCTACTGTCTTCACTGAGGGACTGACCACCTGTCATCACTGAGGGACTGACCACCTACTGTCATCACTGAGGGACTGACCACCTACTGTCATCACTGAGGGACTGACCACCTACTTTCATCACTGAGGGACTGACCACCTACTGTCATCACTGAGGGACTGACCACCTACTGTCATCACTGAGGGACTGACCACCTACTGTCATCACTGAGGGACTGACCACCTACTGTCATCACTGAGGGACTGACCACCTACTGTCATCACTGAGGGACTGACCACCTACTGTCATCACTGAGGGACTGACCACCTACTATCATCACTGAGGGACTGACCACCTACTGTCATCACTGAGGGACTGACCACCTACTATCATCACTGAGGGACTGACCACCTACTGTCATCACTGAGGGACTGACCACCTACTGTCATCACTGAGGTACTGACCACCTACTGTCATCACTGAGGGACTGACCACCTACTGTCATCACTGAGGGACTGACCACCTACTGTCATCACTGAGGGACTGACCACCTACTGTCATCACTGAGGGACTGACCACCTACTGTCATCACTGAGGGACTGACCACCTACTGTCATCACTGAGGGACTGACCACCTACTGTCATCACTGAGGGACTGACCACCTACTGTCATCACTGAGGGACTGACCACCTACTGTCATCACTGAGGTACTGACCACCTACTGTCATCACTGAGGGACTGACCACCTACTGTCATCACTGAGGGACTGACCACCTACTATCATGACTGAGGGACTGACCACCTACTATCATGACTGAGGGACTGACCACCTACTGTCATCACTGAGGGACTGACCACCTACTGTCATCACTGAGGGACTGACCACCTACTGTCATCACTGAGGTACTGACCACCTACTGTCATCACTGAGGGACTGACCACCTACTGTCATCACTGAGGGACTGACCACCTTTCATCACTGAGGGACTGACCACCTACTGTCATCACTGAGGGACTGACCACCTACTGTCATCACTGAGGGACTGACCACCTACTGTCATCACTGAGGGACTGACCACCTACTGTCATCACTGAGGGACTGACCACCTACTGTCATCACTGAGGGACTGACCACCTTAAGTCACCCCAGCACATCAGTCTTACTCAGTATTTAACTAAATTCCTGTTACCTGTTAATGTAGTCTATTATGACTAATATTACCTTTGTTCCTGTTCCAACAGGCGAGAAAAAACGGTCCGAGGCTTCCGTTGGCGTTAGACATCCCCGTTTAGACAACGTCAAATCTACTATCCCCAAGCCAGGCCGGCTTCCTTCCAGAACACTAACAGGTAAGCCATCTCCCCTGGGTTACCTGGCTTACTCTTAACCCACACTGAGGGATATACTCTATATTTCTCCGTATATACACACTGTAAGATAAGATTTCGTTCGGATTTTTAACCCCGGAGGGTTAGCCACCCAGGATAACCCAAGAAAGTCAGTGCGTCATCGAGGACTGTCTAACTTATTTCCATTATGGTCCTTAATCTTGTCCCCCAGGATGCCACCCACACCAGTCCACTAACACCCAGGTACCTATTTGCTGCTAGGTGAACAGGACAACAGGTGTAAGGAAACGTGTCGAAATGTTTCCACCCGGTGGCCATGTGGAGGTGGCCCGGTGGCCTGGTGGCTGAAGCTCCCGCTTCACACACGGAGGGCCCGGGTTCGATTCCCGGCGGGTGGAAACACTGTATATATGCGCACTTTGTATATATATACTCTGAACGATACATGCCTCTTTGTGTATATACACTGGTTAGGAAGATAGGTATAAATATTGCTTAAAATACCTAAAATGCCTTTAATGTGGAAAATATACAAGTTTACCCTTAATGTCTCGCTTTCTTTGGTAAAGCTAAAAGAATACTTCAAAGAAAACGAACACATTTTAGGACTAACTTAAGAATTGTTTGCTTATATTTTTTTCATGCACACCTAACAACAAAACAAAATTGATGTGATAGCAAGATTACATTGAGATTATGAAATTACAATAATAATATGTTTGCAAAGAAGCACCATCATGCCTGGGCATTATGGGCAGACTTAATGCTTACACTCGACTTATTACTGAACAAATTGATCATAGTTTAAGTTGTACCTCTTGTTTATTTGTTTATAGTTGACATCGACACTATGCCCAGCCCTTCTAGGGTAGGGTAGGTGCCTGAGTCCGAGCCTTTAGCTCGTAAGACTGTCATTCCCATTAGCCCCCTTGTGGCGGGGATGGCAGACCAGAGAGGCCTAGCTATGGCTAGGCCTGGGGACAGTTAGTCCCAAGGATGAGGAGGTACTTGTGCCTCCTCCCATGGGAGACTTAGGTCTCAGACACTCCCTAAAGAGGGAGTCAAGGCCGGGCCACCACTTGGACAAGGCCCGGGCCGGGAGAATACCGGCGAATCTTTAACTAACTATAGTTGACAATTCTACTCTAATTACAGTAGTTTCAAAAGTAAATATTGAAATTGTCTTATGGGAACATAACATTGTGAGTAGTTGAAGTAGGTTAGAGTATGACTGTTACAGTTGGGTGTAAGATAGTATTGTTTTAAGGAGTTATTTATACTACAAAGTAAGATTAATAATATTTGAACTTTGGGCATAAGATAAGATAAGATAAGATAGGATTTCGTTCGGATTTTTAACCCCGGAGGGTTAGCCACCCAGGATAACCCAAGAAAGTCAGTGCGTCATCGAGGACTGTCTAACTTATTTCCATTGTGGTCCTTAATCTTGTCCCCCAGGATGCCACCCACACCAGTCGACTAACACCCAGGTACCTATTTGCTGCTAGGTGAACATGACAACAGGTGTAAGGAAACGTGTCGAAATGTTTCCACCCGCCGGGAATCGAACCCGGGCCCTCCATGTGTGTGAAGCGGGAGCTTTAGCCACCAGGCCACCGGGCCACCGGGCCACCAGACCACCGGGCCACCTGAACTTTGGGCGTCTAGATTCTAAGTTTTAAGATTTAGGTAACTGGGAGATTTTTGGTCAAGTTAAATATTGAGTATTTAGTTTAGGATGAGTAGGTGACTTTTGAGAAGAGTTTTAAACTGGTGTTCACATCGGGATGACGCATAACGGAGATAAAACACCTCAATTGGTGGCCCGTTTGGCCTGGTGGGTGGGCCGGTGGCCTGGTGGCTAAAGCTCCCGCTTCACACACGGAGGGCCCGGGTTCGATTCCCGGCGGGTGGAAACATTTCGACACGTTTCCTTACACCTGTTGTCCTGTTCACCTAGCAGCAAATAGGTACCTGGGTGTTAGTCGACTGGTGTGGGTCGCATCCTGGGTGTTAGTGGACTGGTGTGGGTGGCATCCTGGGTGTTAGTGGACTGGTGTGGGTCGCATCCTGGGTGTTAGTGGACTGGTGTGGGTGGCATCCTGGGGGACAAGATTAAGGACCACAATGGAAATAAGTTAGACAGTCCTCGATGACGCACTGACTTTCTTGGGTTATCCTGGGTGGCTAACCCTCCGGGGTTAGAAATCCGAACGAAATCCTATCTTATCTTATCTTATTACTGGGATCGCTTGAGGTTCCTGAACCTGTATTCCCTGGAACGCAGGAGGGAGAGATACATGATTATATACACCTGGAAAATCCTAGAGGGACTAGTACCGAACTTGCACACGAAAATCACTCACTACGAAAGCAAAAGACTTGGCAGACGATGCAACATCCCCCCAATGAAAAGCAGGGGTGTCACTAGCACGTTAAGAGACCATACAATAAGTGTCAGGGGCCCGAGACTGTTCAACTGCCTCCCAGCACACATAAGGGGGATTACCAACAGACCCCTGGCAGTCTTCAAGCTGGCACTGGACAAGCACCTAAAGTCGGTTCCTGACCAGCCGGGTTGTGGCTCGTACTCACCTATTTGTACTCACCTATTTGTGGTTGCAGGGGTCGAGTCTTAGCTCCTGGCCCCGCCTCTTCACCGGTTGCTACTGGGCCCTCTCTCTCCCCTCTCCATGAGCTTTATCAAACCTCGTCTTAAAACTGTGTATGGTTCCTGCCTCCACTACGTCATTTTCTAGGCTATTCCACTGCCTTGCAACTGTATGACTGAAGAAATACTTCCTAATATCTCTCTGGCTCATTTGTGTCTTCAACTTCCAATTGTGGCCTCTTGTTTCTGTGTCTCCTCCCTGGAACATCCTGTCTTTGTCCACCTTGTCTATTCCACGCAGTATTTTATATGTCGTTATCATGTCTCCCCTGACCCTCCTGTCCTCCAGTGTCGTCAGGCCGATTTCCCTTAATTTTTCTTCATAGGACATTCCCCTTAGCTCTGGCACTAACCTTGTCGCAAACCTTTGTACTTTCTCTAGTTTCTTGACGTGCTTTATCAAGTGCGGGTTCCAAACAGGTGCTGCATACTCCAGTATGGGCCTGACGTACACGGTGTACAGTGTCTTGAACGATTCCTTACTGAGGTATCGGAACGCTATTCTCAGGTTTGCCAGGCGCCCATATGCTGCAGCAGTTATCTGGTTGATGTGTGTCTCAGGAGATGTGCTCGGTGTTATACTCACCCTAAGATCTTTCTCCTTGAGTGAGGTTTGCAGTCTTTGGCCGCCTACCCTGTACTCCGTCTGCGGTCTTCTGTCCCATTCCCCGATCTTGATTACTTTGCATTTGGCGGGGTTAAATTCAAGAAGCCAGTTGCTGGACCAGGTGTCCAGTCTGTCCAGGTCTCTTTGTAGTCCTGCCTGGTCCTCATCTGATTTAATTCTCCTCATTAACTTCACATCATCTGCAAGCAGGGACACTTCTGAGTCTATCCCTTCCATCATGTCGTTCACATATACCAAAAATAACACTGGTCCTAGGACCGACCCCTGTGGGACCCCGCTCGGCACAGGTGCCCACTGTGATACATCATTACGTACCATGACTCGTTGTTGCCTCCCTGTCAGGTATTCTCTGATCCATTGCAGTGCCCTTCCTGTTATACGCACCTGATCCTCTAGTTTCTGCACTAATCTCTTGTGAGGAACTGTGTCGAAGGCCTTCTTGCAGTCCAGGAAAATACAATCAACCCACCCCTCTCTCTCGTGTCTTACTTCTGTAACTTTGTCATAAAACTCCAGAAGGTTTGTGACACAGGATTTTCCTTCCATGAATCCGTGCTGGTTGTTGTTTATAATCTTGTTCCGTTCCAGGTGCTCCACCACTCTCCTCCTGATAATCTTCTCCATAACTTTGCATACTATACACGTCAGTGACACAGGTCTATAGTTTAGTGCCTCTTTTCTGTCTCCTTTTTTAAAAATGGGAACTACATTTGCGGTCTTCCATACCTCAGGTAGTTGCCCAGTTTCCAGGGATGTGTTGAAGATTGTGGTTAATGGCACACACAGTATATCTGCTCCCTCTCTAAGGACCCACGGGGAGATGTTGTCCGGTCCCATTGCCTTTGAGGTATCAAGATCACTCTGCAGCTTCTGCACCTCCTCCTGTTGTGTGTATGTCATCCAACACTTGTTAGTATATTCCTTGCTGGTGTCCCCATCTGGTCTGTCCCCCCAGAGTCCTTCCTGTCTCCACTGTAAATACTTCCTTAAATCTCCTGTTGAGCTCCTCACATAACTCTTGATCGTTTCTTGTGAGTTCCCCACCTTCTGTCCTTAGCCTGATCACCTGGTCTTTGACTGTCGTCTTCCTCCTAATGTGGCTATACAGCAGTTTCGGGTCAGACTTGACTTTCGATGCTATGTCGTTCTCGTACTGACGCTGGGCCTCCCTCCTTATCTGTGCATACTCGTTTCTGGCTCTTCTACTAATCTCCTTGTTTTCCTGAGTCCTTTGCCTCCTGTACCTTTTCCATTCTCTGTTGCACTTAGTTTTTGCCTCCCTACACCTTCGGGTAAACCAAGGACTCGATTTGGTCTTCCTATTATTTCTGTTGACCTTGGGAACAAACCTTTCCTCTGCCTCCTTGCACTTTGTTGCCACCTATTCCATCATCTCGTTTACTGATTTTCCTACCAGTTCTCTGTCCCACTGAACCTCCTGCAGGAAGTTCCTCATACCTGTGTAGTCCCTCCTTTTATAGTTTGGCTTTTCCCATTCAGTTCCTGTTACCTTCTCCACTGTGTGTGTGTGTGTGTGTGTGTGTGTGTGTGTGTGTGTGTGTGTGTGTGTGTGTGTGTGTGTGTGTGTGTGTGTGTGTGTGTGTGTGTGAGGGTCAGTGCCTTCACATAAGGAAGTAGAGAAGATCAACAGCAGTGAAAGTCTTGATACTCTCTGGCAGTGTCTAGTGACACTGTCCCCTTCAAAGGAAGTACCTTGATGCTGGCCAAAGGGATCTTTATCCGGGGAATTGGAGCTGCTCCTTCCCTCGGATCAAACCTGACTTACCTCCCATTCCCGCTAGGAGCTGTATGGCCCCTACGGATTTTCCTATCCCCCTACCTGGAGTATACCTGGTGTGTACCTGGAGTATACCTGGTGTGTACCTGGAGTATACCTGGTGTGTACCTGGAGTATACCTGGAGGGTGTCCCAGGGGTCCAGTGTCGGGTGGGTACTTAAGGAGAACTGGACGGTTAGTAACTTATACTGAGAGAGTCTGGTGAGGGTAGAGGCCCAGGAGATATGTCCTGTGTATGCCTGGCCGGAGTCTGAGGAGGAGGCCTGCGGGCACATGCCCGGGGCTCGTGATGTCACCCTTGAGAGAACAAGCAGTTTGAAGACAATCATCATTGGTTTGGTGTCCCTAGATGACGTCCCTAGTGTTGAAGGATGTCATTATCCATCCTATCATTGTCCTAGATGACGTCCCTAGTGTTGAAGGATGTCATTATCCATCCTATCATTGTCCTAGATGACGTCCCAAGTGTTGAAGGATGTCATTATCCATCCTATCAACGTCCTAGATGACATCCCAAGTGTTGAAGGATGTCATTATCCATCCTATCAACGTCCTAGATGACGTCCCAAGTGTTGAAGGATGTCATTGTCAATCCTATCATCATACTACATGAGGCAGATACATTGTTATGATCCTTGAAGGTGAGATCCTCTTACATTATCACTCCCAGGTCTTTCACATTACTTTCTCGCTCTATTGTATGGTTGGAATTTATACTCCGATACAGTTTTAATTTCCTGGAGTTTACCATAGCAGAGTAATGGTGATTTGTCTCCACTGAACTTCATATCGTTTTCTGCGGCCCATTGGAAGATCTGGTTGATGTCCACCTGGAGTCTTGCGGTGTCTTCAGGACGACCTGGAATCTTGCTGTCTTCAGTGGACCACCTGGAGTCTTGCAGTGTCTTCAGTGGACCACCTGGAGTCTTGCAGTGTCTTCAGTGGACCACCTGGAGTCTTGCAGTGTCTTCAGGACGACCTGGAATCTTGCTGTCTTCAGTGGACCACCTGGAGTCTTGCAGTGTCTTCAGTGGACCAGTGTCTTCAGTGGACCCTGGAGTCTTGCGGTGGAATCTTGCTGTCTTCAGTGGACCACCTGGAGTCTTGCAGTGTCTTCAGGACGACCTGGAATCTTGCTGTCTTCAGTGGACCACCTGGAATCTTGCTGTCTTCAGTGGACCACCTGGAATCTTGCTGTCTTCAGTGGACGACCTGGAGTCTTGCAGTGTCTCCAGTTGACGACCTGGAGTCTTGCAGTGTCTCCAGTGGACGACCTGGAGTCTTGCAGTGTCTCCAGTGGACGACCTGGAGTCTTGCAGTGTCTCCAGTGGACGACCTGGAGTCTTGCAGTGTCTCCAGTGGACGACCTGGAGTTTTGCAGTGTCTTCAGTGGACGACCTGGAGTCTTGCAGTGTCTTCAGTGGACGACCTGGAGTCTTGCAGTGTCTTCAGTGGACGACCTGGAGTCTTGCAGTGTCTCCAGTGGACGACCTGGAGTCTTGCAGTGTCTTCAGTGGACAACCTGGAGTCTTGCAGTGTTTCCAGTGGACGACCTGGAGTCTTGCAGTGTCTCCAGTGAGAGTAGTGGCTTACATGTCTATGCCAGATAAGCCTAAATAATAATAATAATAACAACCCTGGCTTGGGAAGCCAGGGTTAGCGAGGGAGAGTTGTGGGTTATTAAGAAGAGGTTGTGAGGGTAGATTGTGGTAACTACCACCATCTGTGACCTCCATGGGTGATAGCTACCACTATCTGTGACCTCCACGGGGTGGTGAGGGGCGGGTACGACCCTGGCACAAGGTCGTTAGAGGTCGTGGGGTTGTTAGTGGGTAATGTGTACAGTGTTACTCCTGTTGTGAGCCTGGTGACTCCAGCATCCCCTCCAGTGCTCCAGAACCTCCTCCAGTACTCCACCCCTTCCAGTATTCCAACACCCTATCCAGCACTTCAGCATCCCCTCCAGTACTCCAGAACCTCCTCCAGTACTCCACCCCTTCCAGTATTCCAACACCCTGTCCAGCACTCCAGCATCCCCTCCAGTACTCCACAACCTCCTCCAGTATTCCACCCCTTCCAGTATTCCAACACCCTGTCCAGCACTCCAGCATCCCCTCCAGTACTCCACAACCTCCTCCAGTACTCCACCCCTTCCAGTATTCCAACACCCTGTCCAGCACTTCAGCATCCCCTCCAGTACTCCAAAACCTCCTCTAGTACTCCACCCCTTCCAGTATTCCAACACCCTGTCCAGCACTCCAGCATCCCCTCCAGTACTCCAGAACCTCCTCCAGTACCCCACCCCTTCCAGTATTCCAACACCCTGTCCAGCACTCCAGCATCCCCTCCAGTACTCCACAACCTCCTCCAGTACTCCACCCCTTCCAGTATTCCAACACCCTGTCCAGCACTTCAGCATCCCCTCCAGTACTCCAAAACCTCCTCTAGTACTCCACCCCTTCCAGTATTCCAACACCCTGTCCAGCACTCCAGCATCCCCTCCAGTACTCCAGAACCTCCTCCAGTACCCCACCCCTTCCAGTATTCCAACACCCTGTCCAGCACTCCAGCATCCCCTCCAGTACTCCAGAACCTCCTCCAGTACCCCACCCCTTCCAGTATTCCAACACCCTGTCCAGCACTCCAGCACCCCCTCCAGCACTCCAGCACCCCCTCCAGCACCTCACCCTCCACCTGGAGTGTGACCTAACTTCCTCTTACGAGTTTGTGTCTGTGAAGTGTGATCCAGTAGACTGTTAGTGTTGGTACTGGAGTGTTGGTACTGAGGATGGGCAGGATCTGTGAGGTGCAGCTGAGGTATGGCATCATACCCTGGCCAGTCATTACCCACGATAAACAAGGTGAGTTGATATTGATCAGGTGAACTGTTAGTGTTGGTAGGATGCAGCAGCAGCAGTAACAGCAGCAGTAACAGCAGCAACAGCAGCTCAACACCGAGCGAAACATCTACATATCAAGACATGCACATTTCGCCAACAATGACTTGCTAGGGTCACGGGGCGAAACATGTTCTCTAACGTGGTTTCTCTTGGCTAGTTTAGCCAGAGAAACACTAGGAAGGAGAGGTAGCTAGTGTTCGGTGCTAGACACCTGCTAGTTCATTATGCATCGCCATGTAGGACTTAGGTACCTCCTGACTCAACTACTGACGACTGCATTATTCAACCTGGGGTCTTGAACCTGGGGTCTTGTTGAACCTGGGGTCTTGTTGAACCTGGGGTCTTGTTGAACCTGGGGTCTTGTTTAACCTGGGGTCTTGTTGAACATGGGGTCTTGTTGAACCTGGGGTCTTGTTGAACCTGGGGTCTTGTTGAACCTGGTGTCTTGTTGAACCTGGTGTCTTGTTGAACCTGGGGTCTTGTTGAACCTGGGGTCTTGTTGAACCTGGGGTCTTGTTGAACCTGGAGTCTTGTTGAACCTGGGGTCTTGTTGAACCTGGGGTTTTGTTGAACCTGGGGTCTTGTTGAACCTGGGGTCTTGTTGAACCTGGGGTCTTGTTGAACCTGGGGTCTTGTTGAACCTGTTGTCTTGTTGAACCTGGGGTCTTGTTGAACCTGGGGTCTTGTTGAACCTGGGGTCTTGTTGAACCTGGGGTCTTGTTGAACCTGGTGTCTTGTTGAACCTGGGGTCTTGTTGAACCTGGGGTCTTGTTGAACCTGGGGTCTTGTTGAACCTGGTGTCTTGTTGAACCCGGGGTCTTGTTGAACCCGGGGTCTTGTTGAACCTGGGGTCTTGTTGAACCTGGGGTCTTGTTGAACCTGGGGTCTTGTTGAACCTGGGGTCTTGTTGAACCTGGGGTCTTGTTGAACCTGGGGTCTTGTTGAACCTGGGGTCTTGTTGAACCTGGGGTCTTGTTGAACCTGGGGTCTTGTTGAACCTGGGGTTTTGTTGAACCTGGGGTCTTGTTGAACCTGGGGTTTTGTTGAACCTGGGGTCTTGTTGAACCTGGGGTCTTATTGAACCTGGGGTCTTGAACCTGGGAGGGAGACAGGAAGACAGGTACAGAGGTAGGTAGGTAGACAGGAAGACAGGTACAGAGGGAGGTAGGTAGACAGGAAGACAGGTACAGAGGTAGGTAGGTAGACAGGAAGACAGGTACAGAGGTAGGTAGGTAGACAGGAAGACAGGTACAGAGGGAAGTAGATAGACAGGAAGACAGGTACAGAGGTAGGTAGGTAGACAGGAAGACAGGCACAGAGGGAGGTAGGTAGACAGGAAGACAGGTACAGAGGGAAGTAGGTAGACAGGAAGACAGGTAAAGAGGTAGGTAGGTAGACAGGAAGACAGGCACAGAGGGAGGTAGGTAGACAGGAAGACAGGTACAGAGGGAAGTAGGTAGACAGGAAGACAGGTACAGAGGGAGGTAGGTAGACAGGAAGACAGGTACAGAGGTAGGTAGGTAGACAGGAAGACAGGTACAGAGGTAGGTAGGTAGACAGGAAGACAGGTACAGAGGGAAGTAGGTAGACAGGAAGACAGGTACAGAGGTAGGTAGGTAGACAGGAAGACAGGCACAGAGGGAGGTAGGTAGACAGGAAGACAGGTACAGAGGGAAGTAGGTAGACAGGAAGACAGGTACAGAGGTAGGTAGGTAGACAGGAAGACAGGCACAGAGGGAGGTAGGTAGACAGGAAGACAGGTACAGAGGTAGGTAGGTAGACAGGAAGACAGGTACAGAGGTAGGTAGGTAGAGAGGAAGACAGGCACAGAGGTAGGTAGGTAGACAGGAAGACAGGCACAGAGGGAGGTACGTAAACAGGAAGACAGGTACAGAGGTAGGTAGGTAGACAGGAAGACAGGCACAGAGGGAGGTAGGTAGACAGGAAGACAGGCACAGAGGGAGGTAGGTAGACAGGAAGACAGGCACAGAGGTAGGTAGGTAGACAGGAAGACAGGCACAGAGGGAGGTAGGTAGACAGGAAGACAGGTACAGAGGGAGGTAGGTAGACAGGAAGACAGGTACAGAGGGAGGTAGGTAGACAGGAAGACTGGTACAGAGGTAGGTAGGTAGACAGGAAGACAGGCACAGAGGGAGGTAGGTAGACAGGAAGACAGGTACAGAGGGAAGTAGGTAGACAGGAAGACAGGTACAGAGGGAGGTAGGTAGACAGGAAGACAGGTACAGAGGTAGGTAGGTAGACAGGAAGACAGGTACAGAGGTAGGTAGGTAGACAGGAAGACAGGCACAGAGGGAGGTACGTAAACAGGAAGACAGGTACAGAGGGAGGTAGGTAGACAGGAAGACAGGCACAGAGGTAGGTAGGTAGACAGGAAGACAGGCACAGAGGTAGGTAGGTAGACAGGAAGACAGGCACAGAGGGAGGTACGTAAACAGGAAGACAGGTACAGAGGTAGGTAGGTAGACAGGAAGACAGGCACAGAGGGAGGTAGGTAGACAGGAAGACAGGTACAGAGGGAGGTAGGTAGACAGGAAGACAGGTACAGGTCAGTGTGGCAGCTATGTACTCTACAGTTCTAGAGTACAGACACCAGTACTCCTTGACCCAGTACGTCTCTCACTACCATAATTATCTGGCTTCTGTGTGTTGTCTGTACTCACCTATTTGTGGTTGCAGGGGTCAAGTCATAGCTCCTGGCTCCGCCACTTCACTGGTGGCTACTAGGTCCACTTTCTCCCCGCTCCTTGAGCTATATCATACCTCTTCTTAAAGCTATGTATGGATCCTGCCTCCACTACATCACTCTTAGGATTGTTCCACTTCCAGACAACTCTATGGCTGAAGAAATACTTCCTAACATCCCTGTGACTCATCTGAGTCTTCAACTTTCATTTGTGACCCTTTGTGTCTGTGTCCCCTTGTTACTATGACCCCTTGTTGCTGTGTCAACTTGTTGCTGTGTCCCCGTGTTGCTGTGTCCCCTTGTTGCTGTGTCCCCTTGTTGCTGTGTCCCCTTGTTGCTGTGTCCCCTTGTTGCTGTGTCCCCTTGTTGCTGTGTCCCCTTGTTGTTGTGTCCCCTTGTTGTTGTGTCACATCTCTGGAACATTCTGTCTCTGTCCACCTTGTCAGTTCCTCTCAGTATTTTCTATGTCGTTATCATATCCCTCCTGTCCTCTAGCGTCGTCAGGTTGAGTTCCCTTTTAACCCCTCCTCGTAGGACATGCCCGTGTGTGTCTACTGAACCTTGTTGATGACTAAGACACACGTACAGTCCCTCAGTCATGATAGTAGGTGGTCAGTACCTCAGTCATGATAGTAGGTGGTCAGTACCTCAGTCATGATAGTAGGTGGTCAGTACCTCAGTCATGATAGTAGGTGGTCAGTACCTCAGTCATGATAGTAGGTGGTCAGTACCTCAGTCATGATAGTAGGTGGTCAGTACCTCAGTGATGACAGTAGGTGGTCAGTACCTCAGTCATGATAGTAGGTGGTCAGTACCTCAGTCATGATAGTAGGTGGTCAGTACCTCAGTCATGATAGTAGGTGGTCAGTACCTCAGTCATGATAGTAGGTGGTCAGTACCTCAGTCATGATAGTAGGTGGTCAGTACCTCAGTCATGATAGTAGGTGGTCAGTACCTCAGTCATGATAGTAGGTGGTCAGTACCTCAGTCATGATAGTAGGTGGTCAGTCCCTCAGTCATGATAGTAGGTGGTCAGTACCTCAGTGATGACAGTAGGTGGTCAGTCCCTCAGTCATGATAGTAGGAGGTCAGTCCCTCAGTGATGACAGTAGGTGGTCAGTACCTCAGTCATGATAGTAGGTGGTCAGTACCTCAGTCATGATAGTAGGTGGTCAGTACCTCAGTGATGACAGTAGGTGGTCAGTACCTCAGTCATGATAGTAGGTGGTCAGTACCTCAGTCATGATAGTAGGTGGTCAGTCCCTCAGTCATGATAGTAGGTGGTCAGTACCTCAGTCATGATAGTAGGTGGTCAGTACCTCAGTCATGATAGTAGGTGGTCAGTACCTCAGTCATGATAGTAGGTGGTCAGTCCCTCAGTTATGATAGTAGGTGGTCAGTACCTCAGTCATGATAGTAGGTGGTCAGTACCTCAGTCATGATAGTAGGTGGTCAGTCATGATAGTACCTCAGTCATGATAGTAGGTGGTCAGTACCTCAGTCATGATAGTAGGTGGTCAGTACCTCAGTCATGATAGTAGGTGGTCAGTACCTCAGTCATGATAGTAGGTGGTCAGTACCTCAGTCATGATAGTAGGTGGTCAGTACCTCAGTCATGATAGTAGGTGGTCAGTACCTCAGTCATGATAGTAGGTGATGTCAGTACCTCAGTCATGATAGTAGGTGGTCAGTACCTCAGTCATGATAGTAGGTGGTCAGTCCCTCAGTCATGATAGTAGGTGGTCAGTACCTCAGTCATGATAGTAGGTGGTCAGTACCTCAGTCATGATAGTAGGTGGTCAGTCCCTCAGTCATGATAGTAGGTGGTCAGTACCTCAGTCATGATAGTAGGTGGTCAGTACCTCAGTCATGATAGTAGGTGGTCAGTACCTCAGTCATGATAGTAGGTGGTCAGTCCCTCAGTTATGATAGTAGGTGGTCAGTACCTCAGTCATGATAGTAGGTGGTCAGTACCTCAGTCATGATAGTAGGTGGTCAGTACCTCAGTCATGATAGTAGGTGGTCAGTACCTCAGTCATGATAGTAGGTGGTCAGTACCTCAGTCATGATAGTAGGTGGTCAGTACCTCAGTCATGATAGTAGGTAGTCAGTACCTCAGTCATGATAGTAGGTGGTCAGTACCTCAGTCATGATAGTAGGTGGTCAGTACCTCAGTCATGATAGTAGGTGGTCAGTACCTCAGTCATGATAGTAGGTGGTCAGTACCTCAGTCATGATAGTAGGTGGTCAGTACCTCAGTCATGATAGTAGGTGGTCAGTACCTCAGTCATGATAGTAGGTGGTCAGTACCTCAGTCATGAGAGTAGGTGGTCAGTACCTCAGTCATGATAGTAGGTTGTCAGTACCTCAGTCATGATAGTAGGTGGTCAGTCCCTTAGTCATGAAAGTAGGTGGTCAGTACCTCAGTCATGAGAGTAGGTGGTCAGTACCTCAGTCATGATAGTAGGTGGTCAGTCCCTTAGTCATGATAGTAGGTGGTCAGTACCTCAGTCATGATAGTAGGTGGTCAGTACCTCAGTCATGATAGTAGGTGGTCCGTACCTCAGTCATGATAGTAGGTGGTCAGTACCTCAGTCATGATAGTAGGTGGTCAGTCATGATAGTAGGTGGTCCCTCAGTCATGATAGTAGGTGGTCAGTCCCTTAGTTATGATAGTAGGTGGTCCCTTAGTTATGATAGTAGGTGGTCAGTACCTCAGTCATGATAGTAGGTGGTCAGTACCTCAGTCATGATAGTAGGTGGTCAGTACCTCAGTCATGATAGTAGGTGGTCAGTACCTCAGTCATGATAGTAGGTGGTCAGTACCTCAGTCATGATAGTAGGTGGTAAGTACCTCAGTCATGATAGGTGGTCAGTACCTCAGTCATGATAGTAGGTGGGCAGTACCTCAGTCATGATAGTAGGTGGTCAGTACCTCAGTCATGATAGTAGGTGGTCAGTACCTCAGTCATGATAGTAGGTGGTCAGTACCTCAGTCATGATAGTAGGTGGTCAGTACCTCAGTCATGATAGTAGGTGGTCAGTACCTCAGTCATGATAGTAGGTGGTCAGTACCTCAGTCATGATAGTAGGTGGTCAGTACCTCAGTCATGATAGTAGGTGGTCAGTACCTCAGTCATGATAGTAGGTGGTCAGTACCTCAGTCATGATAGTAGGTGGTCAGTACCTCAGTCATGATAGTAGGTGGTCAGTACCTCAGTCATGATAGGTGGTCAGTACCTCAGTCATGATAGTAGGTGGTCAGTACCTCAGTCATGATAGTAGGTGGTCAGTCCCTCAGTCATGATAGTAGGTGGTCAGTCCCTTAAGTCTTGATCAACAGGTATGTGAGTGGTGGGGTGTGGCAGGCAGGTTACCTGACAGGTGTGTGGCAGGCAGGTTACCTGACAGGTGTGTGTTAGGTGTTGCTTCCTGTGTCTTGTGGTCTGGGAGGTCACTCAAGAGACCGGATGTACCTCAGGGCACATGTTGAGGTCACAGGTGTGTACCTACCCACCTTCCCTTGCCAGTGACCTGTTGTTACTGTCCTGTTGTCAGTGACAGGTGTTATCACTCAGGTGTTGTCACACAGGTGTTACCACACAGGTGTTGTCACTCAGGTGTTACCAGACAGGTGTAGTCACACAGGTGTTGCCAGACAGGTGTAGTCACTCAGGTGTTGCCCGACAGGTGCAGTTACACAGGTGTTGTCACACTGGTGTTGTCACACAGGTGTTGCCACACAGGTGTTGCCAGACAGGTGTTGTCAGTCATGTGTTGTCAGGCAGGTGTTGTCAGGTGTGTTGTCAGACAGGTGTTGTCAGTCATGTGTTGTCAGACAGGTGTTGTCAGGTGTGTTGTCATAGGTGTTGTGAGACAGGTGTTGTCACACAGGTATAGTTACACATGTGTTTTCACACAACCCCACCAAGTACAAAGTCGTGAAGATTGGGGAAGGGCAAAGAAGACCGCAGACGGAGTACAGTCTAGGGGGTCAGAGACTACAAACCTCACTCAAGGAAAAAGATCTTGGGGTGAGTATAACACCAGGCACATCTCCTGAAGCGCACATCAACCAAATAACTGCTGCAGCATATGGGCGCCTAGCAAACCTCAGAACAGCATTCCGACATCTTAATAAGGAATCATTCAGGACCCTGTACACCGTGTACGTTAGGCCCATATTGGAGTATGCGGCACCAGTTTGGAACCCACACCTAGCCAAGCACGTGAAGAAACTAGAGAAAGTGCAAAGGTTTGCAACAAGACTAGTCCCAGAGCTAAGAGGTATGTCCTACGAGGAGAGGTTAAGGGAAATCAACCTGACGACACTGGAGGACAGGAGAGATAGGGGGGACATTATAACGACATACAAAATACTGAGAGGAATTGACAAGGTGGACAAAGACAGGATGTTCCAGAGATTGGACACAGTAACAAGGGGACACAGTTGGAAGTTGAAGACACAGATGAATCACAGGGATGTTAGGAAGTATTTCTTCAGCCACAGAGTAGTCAGTAAGTGGAATAGTTTGGGAAGCGATGTAGTGGAGGCAGGATCCATACATAGCTTTAAGCAGAGGTATGATAAAGCTCACGGCTCAGGGAGAGTGACCTAGTAGCGATCAGTGAAGAGGCGGGGCCAGGAGCTCGGACTCGACCCCCGCAACCTCAGCTAGGTGAGTACAGGTGTTGTCACACAGGTGTTGTGAGACAGGTGTTGTCACACAGGTGTTGCCAGACAGGTGTTGTCACACAAGTGTTGTCACTCAGGTGTTGTCACACAGGTGTTGCCAGACAGGTGTTGCCAGACAGGTGTTGTCAATAACAAGGGCCAGCAGAGTCTAGCAGACAAAACCTTGAACAAACACAAGAGAACAATTGCGTACAGACATATGTCTGCTCCAGGGCTCACCACACTAGCCACAATGACACTCTGCTCTTGTCAAGCTGCTGTCTGCTGCACGACTGTCTACCTCTGATCTCGTCTACCTGTCTACCTGTCTTTAAATATTGTTGGGAAAGTACAAGACTCTGGTTCTCTTGTTGAACCTACCTAGCGTGGTCCAGTAGACCTACTGTAGTGTTGTGTGTGAGTTGAACCTACCTAGCATGGTCCAGTAGACCTACTGTAGTGTTGTGTGTGAGCTGAACCTACCTAGCACGGTCCAGTAGACCTACTGTAGTGTTGTGTGTGAGTTGAACCTACCTAGCATGGTCCAGTAGACCTTCTGTAGTGTTGTGTGTGAGTTGAACCTACCTAGCGTGGTCCAGTAGACCTACTGTAGTGTTGTGTGTGAGTTGAACCTACCTAGCATGGTCCAGTAGACCTACTGTAGTGTTGTGTGTGAGTTGAACCTACCTAGCATGGTCCAGTAGACCTTCTGTAGTGTTGTGTGTGAGTTGAACCTACCTAGCATGGTCCAGTAGACCTACTGTAGTGTTGTGTGTGAGTTGAACCTACCTAGCATGGTCCAGTAGACCTACTGTAGTGTTGTGTGTGAGCTGAACCTACCTAGCATGGTCCAGTAGACCTACTGTAGTGTTGTGTGTGAGTTGAACCTACCTAGCATGGTCCAGTAGACCTACTGTAGTGTTGTGTGTGAGTTGAACCTACCTAGCATGGTCCAGTAGACTTACTGTAGTGTTGTGTGTGAGCTGAACCTACCTAGCACGGTCCAGTAGACCTACTGTAGTGTTGTGTGTGAGTTGAACCTACCTAGCATGGTCCAGTAGACCTTCTGTAGTGTTGTGTGTGAGTTGAACCTACCTAGCGTGGTCCAGTAGACCTACTGTAGTGTTGTGTGTGAGTTGAACCTACCTAGCATGGTCCAGTAGACCTACTGTAGTGTTGTGTGTGAGCTGAACCTACCTAGCATGGTCCAGTAGACCTACTGTAGTGTTGTGTGTGAGTTGAACCTACCTAGCATGGTCCAGTAGACCTACTGTAGTGTTGTGTGTGAGTTGAACCTACCTAGCATGGTCCAGTAGACCTTCTGTAGTGTTGTGTGTGAGCTGAACCTACCTAGCACGGTCCAGTAGACCTACTGTAGTGTTGTGTGTGAGTTGAACCTACCTAGCATGGTCCAGTAGACCTTCTGTAGTGTTGTGTGTGAGTTGAACCTACCTAGCGTGGTCCAGTAGACCTACTGTAGTGTTGTGTGTGAGTTGAACCTACCTAGTATGGTCCAGTAGACCTACTGTAGTGTTGTGTGTGAGTTGAACCTACCTAGCATGGTCCAGTAGACCTACTGTAGTGTTGTGTGTGAGTTGAACCTACCTAGCGTGGTCCAGTAGACCTACTGTAGTGTTGTGTGTGAGTTGAACCTACCTAGCATGGTCCAGTAGACCTACTGTAGTGTTGTGTGTGAGTTGAACCTACCTAGCATGGTCCAGTAGACCTACTGTAGTGTTGTGTGTGAGTTGAACCTACCTAGCATGGTCCAGTAGACCTACTGTAGTGTTGTGTGTGAGTTGAACCTACCTAGCATGGTCCAGTAGACCTACTGTAGTGTTGTGTGTGAGCTGAACCTACCTAGCACGGTCCAGTAGACCTACTGTAGTGTTGTGTGTGAGTTGAACCTACCTAGCATGGTCCAGTAGACCTTCTGTAGTGTTGTGTGTGAGTTGAACCTACCTAGCGTGGTCCAGTAGACCTACTGTAGTGTTGTGTGTGAGTTGAACCTACCTAGCATGGTCCAGTAGACCTACTGTAGTGTTGTGTGTGAGTTGAACCTACCTAGCATGGTCCAGTAGACCTACTGTAGTGTTGTGTGTGAGTTGAACCTACCTAGCGTGGTCCAGTAGACCTACTGTAGTGTTGTGTGTGAGTTGAACCTACCTAGCATGGTCCAGTAGACCTACTGTAGTGTTGTGTGTGAGTTGAACCTACCTAGCATGGTCCAGTAGACCTACTGTAGTGTTGTGTGTGAGTTGAACCTACCTAGCATGGTCCAGTAGACCTTCTGTAGTGTTGTGTGTGAGTTGAACCTACCTAGCATGGTCCAGTAGACCTTCTGTAGTGTTGTGTGTGAGCTGAACCTACCTAGCATGGTCCAGTAGACCTACTGTAGTGTTGTGTGTGAGCTGAACCTACCTAGCATGGTCCAGTAGACCTACTGTAGTGTTGTGTGTGAGTTGAACCTACCTAGCATGGTCCAGTAGACCTACTGTAGTGTTGTGTGTGAGTTGAACCTACCTAGCATGGTCCAGTAGACCTACTGTAGTGTTGTGTGTGAGTTGAACCTACCTAGCATGGTCCAGTAGACCTACTGTAGTGTTGTGTGTGAGCTGAACCTACCTAGCATGGTCCAGTAGACCTACTGTAGTGTTGTGTGTGAGTTGAACCTACCTAGCATGGTCCAGTAGACCTACTGTAGTGTTGTGTGTGAGATGAACCTACCTAGCATGGTCCAGTAGACCTACTGTAGTGTTGTGTGTGAGTTGAACCTACCTAGCATGGTCCAGTAGACCTACTGTAGTGTTGTGTGTGAGCTGAACCTACCTAGCATGGTCCAGTAGACCTTCTGTAGTGTTGTGTGTGAGTTGAACCTACCTAGCATGGTCCACAGACTTACAGATTTACTCACTGACTTTCTCAGTGACTTACTCACAGACTTAGACTCACAGACTTACTGCCTGACTCACAGACTTACTGACTGACTCACAGACTTACTGACTGACTCACAGACTGACTGACTCACAGACTCACAGACTTACTGCCTGACTCACAGACTTACAGACTTACTCTGACCACAACCTGGGCTTCAGAATCTCAGTCATTCAAAGAGGAGAAAGTTGTACTCAGGTACCTGAGTGTGTGTACTCTGACCAACACTTTCACTCTGAGGTTGTGTGAGTCTTTAAATGTTCTTGGATAATCCTCAGACCTGAGGTCAAAGACCCTTGTTTATAAGGTCCACAATGGTAATACAAGGTCCACAATGGTAATACAAGGTCCACAATGGTAATACAAGGACCATAATGGTAATACAAAGACCACAATGGTAATACAAGGACCACAATGGTAATACAAGGACCACTATGGTAATACAAGGTCCACAATGGTAATACAAGGTCCACAATGGTAATACAAGGACCACAATGGTAATACAAGGACCACAATGGTAATACAAGGACCACAATGGTAATACAAGGACCACTATGGTAATACAAGGACCACAATGGTAATACAAGGTCTACAATGGTAATACAAGGTCCACAATGGTAATACAAGGTCCACAATGGTAATACAAGGACCACAATGGTAATACAAGGACCACAATGGTAATACAAGGACCACAATGGTAATACAAGGACCACAATGGTAATACAAGGACCACAATAGTAATACAAGGTCCACAATGGTAATACAAGGTCCACAATGGTAATACAAGGTCCACAATGGTAATACAAGGTCCACAATGGTAATACAAGGACCACAATGGTAATACAAGGACCACAATGGTAATACAAGGACCACAATGGTAATACAAGGACCACAATGGTAATACAAGGACCACAATGGTAATACAAGGTCCACAATGGTAAGACAAGGTCCACAATGTTAATACAAGGACCACAATGGTAATACAAGGTCCACAATGGTAATACAAGGTCCACAATGATAATACAAGGTCCACAATGGTAATACAAGGACCATAATGGTAATACAAGGTCCACAATGGTAATACAAGGACCACAATGGTAATACAAGGTCCACAATGGTAACACAAGGTCCACAATGGCAATACAAGGTCCACAATGGTAATACAAGGACCACAATGGTAATACAAAGTCCACAATGGTAATACAAGGACCACAATGGTAATACAAGGTCCACAATGGTAATACAAGGTCCACAATGGTAATACAAGGTCCACAATGATAATACAAGGACCACAATGGTAATACAAGGTCCACAATTGTAATACAAGGACCACAATGGTAATACAAGGACAACAATGGTAATACAAGGACCACAATGGTAATACAAGGACCACAATGGTAATACAAGGTCCACAATGGTAATACAAGGACCACAATGGTAATACAAGGTCCACAATGGTAATACAAGGACCACAATGGTAATACAAGGTTCACAATGGTAATACAAGGTCCACAATGGTAATACAAGGTCCACGATGGTAATGCAAGGTCCACAATGGTAATACAAGGTCCACAATGGTAATACAAGGGCAACAATGGCAATACAAGGTCCACAATGGTAATACAAGGTCCACAATGGTAATACAAGGACCATAATGGTAATACAAGGATCACAATGGTAACACAAGGTCCACAATGGTAATACAAGGACCATAATGGTAATACAAGGATCACAATGGTAACACAAGGTCCACAATGGTAATACAAGGACCACAATGGTAATACAAGGACCACAATGGTAATACAAGGATCACAATGGTAATACAAGGACCACAATGGTAATACAAGGACCACAATGGTAGTACAAGGACCACAATGGTAATGCAAGGCCCACAATGGTAATAGAAGGACCACAATTGTAATACAAGGACCACAATGGTAATACAAGGCCCACAATCG
>NC_091390.1:498197-518197 GCF_038502225.1 Cherax quadricarinatus
AGGCTACAGTGTGTCCAGCGGTTATTGTTCTTGGACTCTGATGTGTTGAAGAGGTATTTGTACCTGTGTGAGTGTTGGAGACAGTCTTAATGAGGTTGTTAGAGGGGCAGGGCGTTGTTAAGACCATAGTGGGTCTTACCTGCTGGGTAGTTCTCTCTCTCTCTCTCTCTCTCTCTCTCTCTCTCTCTCTCTCTCTCTCTCTCTCTCTCTCTCTCTCTCTCTCTCTCTCTCTCTCTCTCTCTCTCTCTCTCTCTCTCTCTCTCTCTCTCTCTCTCTCTCTCTCTCTCTCTCTCTGTCTGTCTGTCTGTCTGTCTCTCTCTCTCTCTCTCTCTGTCTGTCTGTCTGTCTGTCTCTCTCTCTCTCTCTCTCTATCTGTCTGTCTGTCTGTCTGTCTCTCTCTCTCTCTCTCTCTCGTCTCTCTCTCTCTCTCATCTCTCTCTCTCTGTCTGTCTGTCTCTCTCTCTCTCTCTCTCTCTCTCTCTCTCCTCTCTCTCTCTCTCTCTCTCTCTGTCTCTGTCTGTCTCTCTCTCTCTCTCTCTCTCTCTCTGTCTCTCTCTCTCTCTCTCTCTCTCTCTCTCTCTCTCTCTCTCTCTCTCTCTATCTCTTTCTCTCTCTGTCTATCTGTCTGTCTCTGTCTGTCTCTCTCTCTCTCTCTCTCTCTCTCTCTCTCTCTCTCTCTCTCTCTATCTATCTATATCTATCTATCTATCTATCTATCTATCTAGTGTTCATTTACAACATTTCTTACATTGCATCATCTCCCTTCCATCCTCCCTTCCTCTGTCTTACTCCCCTTACCCATCTACTTTCTATCTCCCTCTTCCACTGCACCTTCTCCCTTTCTCCCTTTCACTCCCTTTCTCCCAAGTTTCTCTTTATTTTCCAGTGATTCTAGTGACCTTTACCTGGAGTGTACCTGGTGTGTACCTGGTGTGTACCTGGTGTGTACCTGGCGTGTACCTGGCGTGTACCTGGTGTGTACCTGGTGTGTACCTGGCGTGTACCTGGCGTGTACCTGGTGTGTACCTGGTGTGTACCTGGCGTGTACCTGGAGTGTACCTGGTGTGTACCTGGTGTGTACCTGGTGTGTACCTGGTGTGTACCTGGCGTGTACCTGGAGTGTACCTGGTGTGTACCTGGTGTGTACCTGGTGTGTACCTGGTGTGTACCTGGCGTGTACCTGGAGTGTACCTGGCGTGTACCTGGAGTGTACCTGGCGTGTACCTGGTGTGTACCTGGCGTGTACCTGCGGTATACCTGGAGTGTACCTGGTGTGTACCTGGGATATACCTGGGATATACCTTGGGTATACCTGGAGTTTACCAGGTAAACTCCAGGTGTATACCTGAACTACACCTGGTGTGTAGCTGGGGCAAACCTGGAGTACACCTAGTGTGTAGCTGGAGGGTGTTCCGGGGGTCAAGGCCCCCGTGGCTCGGTCTATGACCAGGCCTGGTGGTGGATCAGGACCTGATCAACAAGGTTGTTACTGCTGGCTGCACGTAAACCAACATAGGAACCACAGCCTGGCTGGTCAGGTACTGTGTGTCTGTCCAGCTCCCTCTTGAAGACAACCAGGGGTCTTGAAGACAACCAGGGGTCTTGAAGACAACCAGGGGTCTTGAAGACAACCAGGGGTCTTGAAGACAACCAGGGGTCTTGAAGACAACCAGGGGTCGTGAAGACAACCAGGGGTCTTGAAGACAACCAGGGGTCTTGAAGACAACCAGGGGTGTTGAAGACTACCAGGGGTCTTGAAGACAACCAGGGGTGTTGAAGACAACCAGGGGTCTTGAAGACAACCAGGGGTCTTGAAGACAACCAGGAGTCTTGAAGACAACCAGGGGTCTTGAAGACAACCAGGGGTGTTGAAGACAACCAGGAGTCTTGAAGACAACCAGGGGTCTTGAAGACCACCAGGGGTCTTGAAGACCACCAGGGGTCTTGAAGACAACCAGGGGTCTTGAAGACAACCAGGGGTCTTGAAGACAACCAGGGGTCTTGAAGACTACCAGGGAGCTTGAAGACAACCAGGGGTGTTGAAGACAACCAGGGGTCTTGAAGACAAACAGGGGTCTTGAAGACAACCAGGGGTGTTGAAGACAACCAGGGGTCTTGAAGACAACCAGGGAGCTTGAAGACAACCAGGGGTGTTGAAGACAACCAGGGGTCTTGAAGACAACCAGGGGTGTTGAAGACAACCAGGGGTCTTGAAGACAACCAGGGGTCTTGAAGACAACCAGGGATCTTGAAGACAACCAGGGAGCTTGAAGACAACCAGGGAGCTTGAAGACAACCAGGGGTGTTGAAGACAACCAGGAGTGTTGAAGACAACCAGAGGGTCTTGAAGACAACCAGGGGTCTTGAAGACAACCAGGGGTGTTGAAGACAACCAGGGGTCTTGAAGACAACCAGAGGTGTTGAAAACAACCAGGGGTGTTGAAGACAACCAGGGGTGTTGAAAACAACCAGGGGTGTTGAAGACAACCAGGGGTGTTGAAGACAACCAGGGGTGTTGAAGACAACCAGGGGTGTTGAAGACAACCAGGGGTGTTGAAGACAACCAGGGGTCTTGAAGACAACCAAGGGTCTTGAAGACAACCAGGGGTTTTGAAGACAACCATGGGTCTTGAAGACAGCCAGGGGTCTTGAAGACAACCAGGGGTCTTGAAGACAACCAGGGGTCTTGAAGACAACCAGGGGTGTTGAAGACAACCAGGGGTGTTGAAGACAACCAGGGGTCTTGAAGACAGCCAGGGGTCTTGAAGACAACCAGGGGTGTTGAAGACAACCAGGGGTCTTGAAGACAACCAGGGGTCTTGAAGACAACCAGGGGTCTTAAAGACAACCAGGGGTTTTGAAGACAACCAGGGATCTTAAAGACAACCAGGGGTTTTGAAGACAACCAGGGATCTTGAAGACAACCAGGGATCTTGAAGACAACCAGGGATCTTGAAGACAACCAGGGATCTTGAAGACAACCAGGGATCTTGAAGACAACCAGGGATCTTGAAGACAACCAGGGATCTTGAAGACAACCAGGGGTCTTGAAGACAACCAGGGGTTTTAAAGACAACCAGGGAAGCCAACCAGGGTTTTGAAGACAACCAGGGGTCTTGAAGACAACCAGGGGTCTTGAAGACAACCAGTGATCTTGAAGACAACCAGGGGTCTTGAAGACAACCAGGGGTTTTGAAGACAACCAGGGGTTTTGAAGACAACCAGGGGTCTTGAAAACAACCAGGGGTCTTGAAGACAACCAGCGGTCTTGAAGACAACCAGGGGTCTTGAAGACAACCAGGGGTTTTGAAGACAACCAGGGGTTTTGAAGACAACCAGGGGTCTTGAAAACAACCAGGGGTCTTGAAGACAACCAGGGGTCTTGAAGACATCCGGGGTCTTGAAGACAACCAGGGGTCTTGAAGATAACTAGGGGTCTCAAATGTTCTAGTTATCCTCAAAGGTTCTAGTTATCCTCAAAGGTTCTAGTTATCTTTGAAGGTTCTAGTTATCCTCAAAGGTTCTAGTTATCCTCAAAGGATCTTGTTATCCTCACAGGTTCTAGTTATCTTCATAGGTTCTAGTTATCCTCAAAGGTTCTAGTTATCCTTAAAGGTTCTAGTTATCCTCATAGGTTTTAGTTATCCTCAAAGTTCTAGTTATCCTCAAAGGTTCTAGTTATCCTCAAAGGTTCTAGTTATCCTCAAAGGTTCTAGTTATCCTCAAAGGTTCTAGTTATCCTCAAAGGTTCTAGTTATCCTCAAAGGTTCTAGTTATCCTTAAAGGTTCTAGTTATCCTCAGTGTTAATTACAACAGTGCTAATAACTGGAAGGTTAACAATGTTAACTAGTGAATAATTAAAGTGTTTATCATAAACGTAGTGAAAATTAACGAAGACATGGAGTATTTAATACCATAATTAACGGCGAGTGAAGGCACTCTTATTATAGTGCTATGTGAGGCAACATAGAGGTGAAAATCCCAGTGTTTTAAGCCACATGTTGAACCTTGTGATGGATATCGTCTTACATCTGTTCAATATGATCATTGACCCTCCAGGTAAGACTCTGTAAATGTCTATGTAAATGGGTATGTAAATATGTAAATGTCTATTTAAATGTGTATGATGTCTAACCAAATGTTTTTCTATGTTTGTAAATGTATATATTTAGTGTGTAAATGCAGCTTCTTCAGTCCATTACATAGAAGGTTGAAGGTGAAGGTCAGGTTATCTGTCCCTCAGCTTTGAGTTAGTCATCAGTCCATCAGTGTTGATCTAAATACGACATTGCTGATACAAGTTACTTATAATTCGTAGGGGAGTTGAAGTAGTGGTGGGCGGTGTTACCAGTGGGTAAATCCACTGGTGTCTGTGTGTGGTGTGCTCCAGGGATCGAGTCACAGTTCCTGGCTACAACTCTTCACTGGTGGCTACTAGGTTCACTCTCTCCCTGTTCCATGGGCTTAATCATGCCTCTTCTTAAAGCTATGTATGGATCCTGCCTCCACTACATCACTCTCCATATTGTTGCACTTCCTGACTACTCTGTGACTGAAGAAATACTTCCTAACATCACTGTGACTCATCTGAGTCTTCAACTTTCAGTTGTGTCACCTTGTTGCTGTGTCCCCTTGTTGTTGTGTCCCCTTGTTGCTGTGTCCCCTTGTTGCTGTGTCCCCTTGTTGCTGTGTCCCCTTGTTGTTGTGACCCCTTGTTGCTGTGTCCTCTTATTGTTGTGACCCCTTGTTGTATCCCCTTCTTCCTGTGTCCCCTTGTTGTTGTGTCTCCTTGTTGCTGTGTCCCCTTGTTGCTGTGTCCCCTTGTTGCTGTGTCCCCTTGTTGTTGTGACTCCTTGTTGCTGTGTCCCCTTGTTGTGACCCCTTGTTGCTGTGTCCTCTTATTGTTGTGATCCCTTGTTGTATCCCCTTCTTCCTGTGTCCCCTTGTTGTTGTGTCCCCTTGTTGCTGTGTTCCCTTGTTGTTGTGTCCCCTTGTTGTTGTGTCCCCTTGTTGTGTCCCCTTGTTGCTGTGTCCCCTTGTTGCTGTGTCCCCTTGTTGCTGTGTCCCCTTGTTGTGACCCCTTGTTGCTGTGTCCTCTTGTTGCCTTGTCCCCTTCTTGTGTCCTCTTGTGTCGTAAGGTTGATTTCCCTTGACCTCTCGTCGTAGGACATACCTCGTAGCTCTGGGACTAGTCTTGTCGGAAACCTTTGCACTTTCTCTAATTTCTCATCGTGCTTGATCAAAATTGGGTTCCAAACTGGTGCTGCATACTCCTGTATGAGCCTGACGTACATGGTGTACAGAATCTTGAAGGATTCCTTACTCAGGTGTCAGAACGATATTCGTAGGGTTGCCAGGCGCCCATATGCTTCAGCAGTTATTTGGTTGATGTGTGCCTCAGGAGATGTGCTCGGTATGATGCTCACCCCAAAATCCTTTTCCTTAAGTGAGTTTTGCAGCCTCTGACCTCTTAGGCTGTACTCTCTGTGGTCTCCTTTCTCCTTCCTCAATTTTCATAACTTTGCACTTGCTTGGGTTAAACTTCTGGAGCCATTTGTCAGACCAGGCTTGTAGCCTGTCCAGATCCCTTTATAGCCTTACCTGATCCTCATCCACTTAAATTCTCTGCATTAACTTCACTTCTTAATCTGTCCGTTCCGTCATGTAATTCACATATTCCAGAAACAGCTCTGGTCCTATGACCGACTCTTGTGGGACCCCGCTCGTCAGAGGCGCCCACTCTGACACCTCGTCACATACCATGACTCGTTGTTGCCTCCCTGTCAGGTATTCTCTGATCCATTGCAATGCCTTTCCTGTTATACCTGCCTGATCCTCTAGCTTTTGCACTAATCTCTCATGTGATACTGTGTTGAAAGTCTTCTTACAGTCCAAGAAAATGCAGTCTACCCATCCCTCTCTCTCGTGTCTTACTGCTGTCACCTTGTCATAAAATTCCAGTACGTCTGTGACACAGGATTTCCCTTCTCTGAAACCGTGCTGGTTGTCATGTATAAGCTTATTCCTTTCTAGGTGCTCCACCAGTCTTCTAGGTGCTCCACCAGTCTTCTAGGTGCTCCACCAGTCTTCTAGGTGCTCCACCAGTCTTCTAGGTGCTCCACCAGTCTTCTAGGTGCTCCACCAGTCTTCTGGGTGATCCACCAGTCTTCTAGGTGCTCCACCAGTCTTCTAGGTGCTCCACCAGTCTTCTAGGTGCTCCACCAGTCTTCTAGGTGCTCCACCAGTCTTCTAGGCGCTCCATCAGTCTTCTAGGTGCCCCACCAGTCTTCTAGGTGCTCCACCAGTCTTCTAGGTGCTCCACCAGTCTTCTAGGTGCTCCACCAGTCTTCTAGGTGCCCCACCAGTCTTCTAGGTGCTCCACCAGTCTTCTAGGTGCTCCACCAGTCTTCTAGGTGCTCCACCAGTCTTCTAGGTGCTCCACCAGTCTTCTAGGTGCTCCACCAGTCTTCTAGGTGCCCCACCAGTCTTCTAGGTGCTCCACCAGTCTTCTAGGTGCCCCACCAGTCTTCTAGGTGCTCCACCAGTCTTCTAGGTGCTCCACCAGTCTTCTAGGTGCTCCACCAGTCTTCTAGGTGCTCCACCAGTCTTCTAGGTGCCCCACCAGTCTTCTAGGTGCTCCACCAGTCTTCTAGGTGCTCCACCAGTCTTCTAGGTGCTCCACCAGTCTTCTCCTGATAATCTTCTCCATCACTTTACATACTATACATGTCAGTGACACTGGTCTGTAGTGTAATGCTGTCTGTCTGTCTCCTTTCTTAAAGATTGGGACAACATTTGCTGTCTTCCACACCTCAGGTAGTCGCCCTGTTATGACAGATGTGTTGAAGATTGTTGTTAGTGGTACACACAGTTCCTCTGCTCCCTCTCTCAGGACCCACAGAGAGATGTTGTCCAGTCCCACCACTTAGCAGCCTCTTCACCTCCTCTTTGGTTGTATGCATTGTGTCCAGCACTTGCAGGTGCACCTTACTCAGTTTTTTGTAAGTCTATTTCCACTGTCAATATTTCCCAGAATCTTGAGCTGGGCTCTCCACATACTTCTTGGTCGTTTCTTGTGATCTCTCCTCCTTCCTTCCTCAGCCTGATTACCTGGTCCTTGACTCTTGTTTTCTTCCTGATGTGGCTGTGTAACTTTGAGTTTGTGTGTGTACTCGCCTAACTGTGGTTGCAGGGGTCGATTCATGTGTGTGTGTGTGTGTGTGTGTGTGTGTGTGTGTGTGTGTGTGTGTGTGTGTGTGTGCGGTTCATACGTTTGTCAGATCTGCTATAGTAAAATGTTAGTCTTTGGTAAGGTCAGGTGTGTTGGTGTGTTGATAGTGATGTGTAGCTTACAACCGAAGGCTCCCGGGTTCGATACCCGGGAGTGAGAGCATTTCAGCTGAAGATGGTGGTAAGACCACACTGGTGTTGTTACAGTGGTGGTAGTGGTGATGGTGGTAGTGGTAAGACCACACTGGTGTTGTTACAGTGGTGGTAGTGGTGATGGTGGTAGTGGTAAGACCACACTGGTGTTGTTACAGTGGTGGTAGTGGTGATGGTGGTAGTGGTGATGGTGGTAGTGGTGATGGTGGTAGTGGTAAGACCACACTGGTGTTGTTACAGTGGTGGTAGTGGTGATGGTGGTAGTGGTAAGACCACACTGGTGTTGTTACAGTGGTGGTAGTGGTGATGGTGGTAGTGGTAAGACCACACTGGTGCTGTTACAGTGGTGGTAGTGGTGATGGTGATAGTGGTGATGGTGGTAGTGGTGATGGTGGTAGTGGTAAGACCACACTGGTGTTGTTACAGTGGTGGTAGTGGTGATGGTGGTAGTGGTGATGGTGGTAGTGGTGATGGTGGTAGTGGTGATGGTGGTAGTGGTGATGGTGGTAGTGGTAAGACCACACTGGTGTTGTTACAGTGGTGGTAGTGGTGATGGTGGTAGTGGTAAGACCACTCTGGTGTTGTTACAGTGGTGGTAGTGGTGATGGTGGTAGTGGTAAGACCACACTGGTGTTGTTACAGTGGTGGTAGTGGTGATGGTGGTAGTGGTGATGGTGGTAGTGGTAAGACCACACTGGTGTTGTTACAGTGGTGGTAGTGGTGATGGTGGTAGTGGTAAGACCACTCTGGTGTTGTTACAGTGGTGGTAGTGGTGATGGTGGTAGTGGTAAGACCACACTGGTGTTGTTACAGTGGTGGTAGTGGTGATGGTGGTAGTGGTGATGGTGGTAGTGGTGATGGTGGTAGTGGTGATGGTGGTAGTGGTAAGACCACACTGGTGTTGTTACAGTGGTGGTAGTGGTGATGGTGGTAGTGGTAAGACCACACTGGTGTTGTTACAGTGGTGGTAGTGGTGATGGTGGTAGTGGTGATGGTGGTAGTGGTGATGGTGGTAGTGGTGATGGTGGTAGTGGTAAGACCACACTGGTGTTGTTACAGTGGTGGTAGTGGTGATGGTGGTAGTGGTAAGACCACACTGGTGTTGTTACAGTGGTGGTAGTGGTGATGGTGGTAGTGGTGATGGTGGTAGTGGTAAGACCACACTGGTGTTGTTACAGTGGTGGTAGTGGTGATGGTGGTAGTGGTGATGGTGGTAGTGGTGATGGTGGTAGTGGTGATGGTGGTAGTGGTGATGGTGGTAGTGGTAAGACCACACTGGTGTTGTTACAGTGGTGGTAGTGGTGATGGTGGTAGTGGTGATGGTGGTAGTGGTGATGGTGGTAGTGGTGATGGTGGTAGTGGTGATGGTGGTAGTGGTGATGGTGGTAGTGGTGATGGTGGTAGTGGTAAGACCACACTGGTGTTGTTACAGTGGTGGTAGTGGTGATGGTGGTAGTGGTGATGGTGGTAGTGGTAAGACCACACTGGTGTTGTTACAGTGGTGGTAGTGGTGATGGTGGTAGTGGAAAGACCACACTGATGTTGTTACAGTGGTGGTAGTGGTGATGGTGGTAGTGGTAAGACCACACTGGTGTTGTTACAGTGGTGGTAGTGGTGATGGTGGTAGTGGTGATGGTGGTAGTGGTAAGACCACACTGGTGTTGTTACAGTGGTGGTAGTGGTGATGGTGGTAGTGGTGATGGTGGTAGTGGTGATGGTGGTAGTGGTAAGACCACACTGGTGTTGTTACAGTGGTGGTAGTGGTGATGGTGGTAGTGGTGATGGTGGTAGTGGTGATGGTGGTAGTGGTGATGGTGGTAGTGGTGATGGTGGTAGTGGTGATGGTGGTAGTGGTAAGACCACACTGGTGTTGTTACAGTGGTGGTAGTGGTGATGGTGGTAGTGGTGATGGTGGTAGTGGTGATGGTGGTAGTGGTGATGGTGGTAGTGGTGATGGTGGTAGTGGTGATGGTGGTAGTGGTAAGACCACACTGGTGTTGTTACAGTGGTGGTAGTGGTGATGGTGGTAGTGGTGATGGTGGTAGTGGTGATGGTGGTAGTGGTGATGGTGGTAGTGGTGATGGTGGTAGTGGTGATGGTGGTAGTGGTGATGGTGGTAGTGGTAAGACCACACTGGTGTTGTTACAGTGGTGGTAGTGGTGATGGTGGTAGTGGTGATGGTGGTAGTGGTGATGGTGGTAGTGGTAAGACCACACTGGTGTTGTTACAGTGGTGGTAGTGGTGATGGTGGTAGTGGTGATGGTGGTAGTGGTGATGGTGGTAGTGGTGATGGTGGTAGTGGTGATGGTGGTAGTGGTGATGGTGGTAGTGGCGATGGTGGTAGTGGTGATGGTGGTAGTGGTAAGACCACACTGGTGTTGTTACAGTGGTGGTAGTGGTGATGGTGGTAGTGATGATGGTGGTAATGGTAAGACCACACTGGTGTTGTTACAGTGGTGGTAGTGGTGATGGTGGTAGTGGTGATGGTGGTAGTGGTGATGGTGGTAGTGGTGATGGTGGTAGTGGTGATGGTGGTAGTGGTAAGACCACACTGGTGTTGTTACAGTGGTGGTAGTGGTGATGGTGGTAGTGGTGATGGTGGTAGTGGTGATGGTGGTAGTGGTAAGACTACACTGGTGTTGTTACAGTGGTGGTAGTGGTGATGGTGGTAGTGGTGATGGTGGTAGTGGAGATGGTGGTAGTGGTGATGGAGGTAGTGGTGATGGTGGTAGTGGTTACACTGGTGGTAGTGGTGATGGTGGTAGTGGTGATGGTGGTAGTGGTGATGGTGGTAGTGGTGATGGTGGTAGTGGTGATGGTGGTAGTGGTAAGACTACACTGGTGTTGTTACAGTGGTGGTAGTGGTGACTGGTGGTGTTACAGTGGTGGTAGTGGTGATGGTGGTAGTGGTGATGGTGGTGTGGTGATTGTGGTAGTTGTGATGGTGGTAGTGGTGATGGTGGTACTGGTGTTGTTACAGTGGTGATGGTGGTAGTGGTGATGGTGGTAGTGTTGATGGTGGTAGTGGTAAGACCACACTGGTGTTGTTACAGTGGTGGTAGTGGTGATGGTGGTAGTGGTAAGACCACACTGGTGCTGTTACAGTGGTGGTAGTGGTGATGGTGGTAGTGGTGATGGTGGTAGTGGTGATGGTGGTAGTGGTAAGACCACACTGGTGCTGTTACAGTGGTGGTAGTGGTGATGGTGGTAGTGGTAAGACCACACTGGTGTTGTTACAGTGGTGGTAGTGGTGATGGTGGTAGTGGTAAGACCACACTGGTGTTGTTACAGTGGTGGTAGTGGTGATGGTCGTAGTGGTGATGGTGGTAGTGGTGATGGTGGTAGTGGTGATGGTGGTAGTGGTAAGACCACACTGGTGTTGTTACAGTGGTGGTAGTGGTGATGGTGGTAGTGGTGATGGTGGTAGTGGTGATGGTGGTAGTGGTGATGGTGGTAGTGGTGATGGTGGTAGTGGTGATGGTGGTAGTGGTGATGGTGGTAGTGGTGATGGTGGTAGTGGTGATGGTGGTAGTGGTGATGGTGGTAGTGGTAAGACCACACTGGTGTTGTTACAGTGGTGGTAGTGGTGATGGTGGTAGTGGTGATGGTGGTAGTGGTGATGGTGGTAGTGGTGATGGTGGTAGTGGTGATGGTGGTAGTGGTGATGGTGGTAGTGGTGATGGTGGTAGTGGTAAGACCACACTGGTGTTGTTACAGTGGTGGTAGTGGTGTTGGTGGTGGTGATGGTGGTAGTGGTGATGGTGGTAGTGGTGATGGTGGTAGTGGTGATGGTGGTAGTGGTGATGGTGGTAGTGGTAAGACCACACTGGTGTTGTTACAGTGGTGGTAGTGGTGATGGTGGTAGTGGTGATGGTGGTAGTGGTGATGGTGGTAGTGGTGATGGTGGTAGTGGTGATGGTGGTAGTGGTGATGGTGGTAGTGGTGATGGTGGTAGTGGTAAGACCACACTGGTGTTGTTACAGTGGTGGTAGTGGTGATGGTGGTAGTGGTAAGACCACACTGGTGCTGTTACAGTGGTGGTAGTGGTGATGATGGTAGTGGTAAGACCACACTGGTGTTGTTACAGTGGTGGTAGTGGTGATGGTGGTAGTGGTGATGGTGGTAGTGGTAAGACCACACTGGTGTTGTTACAGTGGTGGTAGTGGTGATGGTGGTAGTGGTGATGGTGGTAGTGGTGATGGTGGTAGTGGTGATGGTGGTAGTGGTAAGACCACACTGGTGTTGTTACAGTGGTGGTAGTGGTGATGGTGGTAGTGGTAAGACCACACTGGTGTTGTTACAGTGGTGGTAGTGGTGATGGTGGTAGTGGTAAGACCACACTGGTGTTGTTACAGTGGTGGTAGTGGTGATGGTGGTAGTGGTAAGACCACACTGGTGTTGTTACAGTGGTGGTAGTGGTGATGGTGGTAGTGGTGATGGTGGTAGTGGTGATGGTGGTAGTGGTAAGACCACACTGGTGTTGTTACAGTGGTGGTAGTGGTGATGGTGGTAGTGGTAAGACCACACTGGTGTTGTTACAGTGGTGGTAGTGGTGATGGTGGTAGTGGTGATGGTGGTAGTGGTGATGGTGGTAGTGGTGATGGTGGTAGTGGTAAGACCACACTGGTGTTGTTACAGTGGTGGTAGTGGTGATGGTGGTAGTGGTAAGACCACACTGGTGTTGTTACAGTGGTGGTAGTGGTGATGGTGGTAGTGGTGATGGTGGTAGTGGTAAGACCACACTGGTGTTGTTACAGTGGTGGTAGTGGTGATGGTGGTAGTGGTAAGACCACACTGGTGTTGTTACAGTGGTGGTAGTGGTGATGGTGGTAGTGATGATGGTGGTAGTGGTGATGGTGGTAGTGGTGATGGTGGTAGTGGTGATGGTGGTAGTGGTGATGGTGGTAGTGGTGATGGTGGTAGTGGTGATGGTGGTAGTGGTAAGACCACACTGGTGTTGTTACAGTGGTGGTAGTGGTGATGGTGGTAGTGGTGATGGTGGTAGTGGTGATGGTGGTAGTGGTGATGGTGGTAGTGGTGATGGTGGTAGTGGTGATGGTGGTAGTGGTGATGGTGGTAGTGGTGATGGTGGTAGTGGTAAGACCACACTGGTGTTGTTACAGTGGTGGTAGTGGTGATGGTGGTAGTGGTGATGGTGGTAGTGGTGATGGTGGTAGTGGTGATGGTGGTAGTGGTGATGGTGGTAGTGGTGATGGTGGTAGTGGTAAGACCACACTGGTGTTGTTACAGTGGTGGTAGTGGTGATGGTGGTAGTGGTGATGGTGGTAGTGGTGATGGTGGTAGTGGTGATGGTGGTAGTGGTGATGGTGGTAGTGGTGATGGTGGTAGTGGTAAGACCACACTGGTGTTGTTACAGTGGTGGTATTGGTGATGGTGGTAGTGGTGATGGTGGTAGTGGTGATGGTGGTAGTGGTGATGGTGGTAGTGGTGATGGTGGTAGTGGTGATGGTGGTAGTGGTGATGGTGGTAGTGGTAAGACCACACTGGTGTTGTTACAGTGGTGGTAGTGGTGATGGTGGTAGTGGTGATGGTGGTAGTGGTGATGGTGGTAGTGGTGATGGTGGTAGTGGTGATGGTGGTAGTGGTGATGGTGGTAGTGGTAAGACCACACTGGTGTTGTTACAGTGGTGGTAGTGGTGATGGTGGTAGTGGTGATGGTGGTAGTGGTAAGACCACACTGGTGTTGTTACAGTGGTGGTAGTGGTGATGGTGGTAGTGGTGATGGTGGTAGTGGTAAGACCACACTGGTGTTGTTACAGTGGTGGTAGTGGTGATGGTGGTAGTGGTGATGGTGGTAGTGGTGATGGTGGTAGTGGTGATGGTGGTAGTGGTGATGGTGGTAGTGGTGATGGTGGTAGTGGTGATGGTGGTAGTGGTGATGGTGGTAGTGGTGATGGTGGTAGTGGTAAGACCACACTGGTGTTGTTACAGTGGTGGTAGTGGTGATGGTGGTAGTGGTGATGGTGGTAGTGGTAAGACCACACTGGTGTTGTTACAGTGGTGGTAGTGGTGATGGTGGTAGTGGTGATGGTGGTAGTGGTGATGGTGGTAGTGGTGATGGTGGTAGTGGTAAGACCACACTGGTGTTGTTACAGTGGTGGTAGTGGTGATGGTGGTAGTGGTGATGGTGGTAGTGGTGATGGTGGTAGTGGTAAGACCACACTGGTGTTGTTACAGTGGTGGTAGTGGTGATGGTGGTAGTGGTAAGACCACACTGGTGTTGTTACAGTGGTGGTAGTGGTGATGGTGGTAGTGGTAAGACCACACTGGTGTTGTTACAGTGGTGGTAGTGGTGATGGTGGTAGTGGTAAGACCACACTGGTGTTGTTACAGTGGTGGTAGTGGTGATGGTGGTAGTGGTAAGACCACACTGGTGTTGTTATAGTGGTGGTAGTGGTGATGGTGGTAGTGGTGATGGTGGTAGTGGTAAGACCACACTGGTGTTGTTACAGTGGTGGTAGTGGTGATGGTGGTAGTGGTAAGACCACACTGGTGTTGTTACAGTGGTGGTAGTGGTGATGGTGGTAGTGGTAAGACCACACTGGTGTTGTTACAGTGGTGGTAGTGGTGATGGTGGTAGTGGTAAGACCACACTGGTGTTGTTACAGTGGTGGTAGTAGTGATGGTGGTAGTGGTAAGACCACACTGGTGTTGTTACAGTGGTGGTAGTGGTGATGGTGGTAGTGGTAAGACCACACTGATGTTGTTACAGTGGTGGTAGTGGTGATGGTGGTAGTGGTGAGACCACACTGGTGTTGTTACAGTGGTGGTAGTGGTGATGGTGGTAGTGGTAAGACCACACTGGTGTTGTTACAGTGGTGGTAGTGGTGATGGTGGTAGTGGTAAGACCACACTGGTGTTGTTACAGTGGTGGTAGTGGTGATGGTGGTAGTGGTAAGACCACACTGGTGTTGTTACAGTGGTGGTAGTGGTGATGGTGGTAGTGGTAAGACCACACTGGTGTTGTTACAGTGGTGGTAGTGGTGATGGTGGTAGTGGTAAGACCACACTTGTGTTGTTACAGTGGTGGTAGTGGTGATGGTGGTAGTGGTAAGACCACACTGGTGTTGTTACAGTGGTGGTAGTGGTGATGGTGGTAGTGGTAAGACCACACTGGTGTTGTTACAGTGGTGGTAATTACCAACTTCCTGCAGTAGCAACCATCTTGTGCCCAGACTGAGGGAGTGAGGGAGGGAGTGAGGGAGACAGGGAGGGAGGGGTGAAGGAGTGTGAGGGAGGAATGAGGGAGGTAGAAGGAACAAGTGTGAAGGAGTGGTGAAGATAGAATAATGGAGTAATGATCTAGGATTGAGGGAGAAATGGAGGATTGTGGGAGAAATGGAGGATTGTGGGAGAAATGGAGGATTGTGGGAGAAATGGAGGATTGTGGGAGAAATGGAGGATTGTGGGAGAAATGGAGGATTGTGGGAGAAATGGAGGATTGTGGGAGAAATGAAGAATTGTGGGAGAAATGGAGGATTGTGGGAGAGATGGAGGATTGAGGGAGAAATGGAGGATTGTGGGAGAGATGGAGGATTGAGGGAGAAATGGAGGATTGTGGGAGAAATGGAGGATTGTGGGAGAAATGGAGGATTGTGGGAGAGATGGAGGATTGAGGGAGAAATGGAGGATTGTGGGAGAAATGAAGAATTGTGGGAGAAATGGAGGATTGTGGGAGAGATGGAGGATTGTGGGAGAAATGGAGGATTGTGGGAGAAATGGAGGATTGTGGGAGAAATGGAGGATTGTGGGAGAAATGAAGAATTGTGGGAGAGATGGAGAAATGGGAATGTGGGGAAATGGGAATGTGGGGGAAATGGGAATGTGGGGGAAATGGGAATGTGGGGGAAATGTAGTATTGTGGGAGAAATGGAGGATTGTGGGAGAGATGGAGGATTGTGGGAGAAATGGAGGATTGTGGGAGAAATGGAGGATTGTGGGAGAAATGGAGGATTGTGGGAGAGATGGAGGATTGTGGGAGAAATGGAGGATTGAGATGGAGGATTGTGGGAGAAAGGATTGTGGGAGAGATGGATTGTGGGAGAGATGGAGGATGGGGAGAAATGATTGAGGGAGAAATGGAGGATTGTGGGAGAAATGAAGGATTGTGGGAGAAATGGAGGATTGTGGGAGAGATGGAGGATTGTGGGAGAGATGGAGGATTGTGGGAGAAATGGAGGATTGTGGGAGAAATGGAGGATTGTGGGAGAGATGGAGGATTGTGGGAGAAATGGAGGATTGTGGGAGAGATGGAGGATTGTGGGAGAAATGGAGGATTGTGGGAGAGATGGAGGATTGTGGGAGAAATGGAGGATTGTGGGAGATATGGAGGATTGTGGGAGAGATGGAGGATTGAGGGAGAATGTGGATTGTGGGAGAGATGGAGGATTGTGGGAGAGATGGAGGATTGTGGGAGAGATGGAGGATTGTGGGAGAGATTGGAGGATTGTGGGAGAGATGGAGGATTGTGGGAGAGATGGAGGATTGTGGGAGAAATGAAGTATTGTGGGAGAAATGGAGGATTGTGGGAGAGATGGAGGATTGTGGGAGAAATGAAGAATTGTGGGAGAAATGGAGGATTGTGGGGAGAGATGGAGGAGTGTGGGAGAGATGGAGGATTGTGGGAGTAATGAAGAATTGTGGGAGAAATGGAGGATTGTGGGAGAGATGGAGGATTGTGGGAGAAATGAAGAATTGTGGGAGAAATGGAGGATTGTGGGAGAGATGGAGGATTGTGGGAGAGATGGAGGATTGTGGGAGAAATGAAGAATTGTGGGAGAAATGGAGGATTGTGGGAGAAATGGAGGATTGTGGGAGAGATGGAGGATTGTGGGAGAAATGAAGAATTGTGGGAGAAATGGAGGATTGTGGGAGAAATGGAGGATTGTGGGAGAGATTGTGGGAGAGAGGATTGTGGGAGAAATGAAGAATTGTGGGAGAAATGGAGGATTGTGGGAGAAATGGAGGATTGTGGGAGAGATGGAGGATTGTGGGAGAAATGAAGAATTGTGGGAGAAATGGAGGATTGTGGGAGAAATGGAGGATTGTGGGAGAGATGGAGGATTGTGGGAGAAATGAAGAATTGTGGGAGAAATGGAGGATTGTGGGAGAAATGGAGGATTGTGGGAGAGATGGAGGATTGTGGGAGAAATGGAGGATTGTGGGAGAAATGGAGGATTGTGGGAGAGATGGAGGATTGTGGGAGAGATGGAGGATTGAGGGAGAGATGGAGGATTGTGGGAGAGATGGAGGATTGTGGGAGAGATGGAGGATTGAGGGAGAAATGGAGGATTGTGGGAGAGATGGAGGATTGTGGGAGAGATGAAGAATTGTGGGAGAAATGGAGGATTGTGGGAGAGATGGAGGATTGTGGGAGAAATGAAGAATTGTGGGAGAAATGGAGGATTGTGGGAGAAATGGAGGATTGTGGGAGAGATGGAGGATTGTGGGAGAAATGGAGGATTGTGGGAGAAATGGAGGATTGTGGGAGAGATGGAGGATTGAGGGAGAAATGAAGAATTGTGGGAGAGATGGAGGATTGAGGGAGAAATGGAGGATTGTGGGAGAAATGGAGGATTGAGGGAGAAATGAAGAATTGTGGGAGAAATGGAGGATTGTGGGAGAGATGGAGGATTGAGGGAGAAATGAAGAATTGTGGGAGAGATGGAGGATTGAGGGAGAAATGGAGGATTGTGGGAGAGATGGAGGATTGTGGGAGAAATGAAGAATTGTGGGAGAAATGGAGGATTGTGGGAGAAATGGAGGATTGTGGGAGAGATGGAGGATTGTGGGAGAGATGGAGGATTGTGGGAGAGATGGAGGATTGAGGGAGAGATGGAGGATTGTGGGAGAGATGGAGGATTGAGGGAGAAATGGAGGATTGTGGGAGAAATGGAGGATTGTGGGAGAGATGGAGGATTGTGGGAGAAATGGAGGATTGTGGGAGAAATGGAGGATTGTGGGAGAGATGGAGGATTGTGGGAGAGATGGAGGATTGAGGGAGAGATGGAGGATTGTGGGAGAGATGGAGGATTGTGGGAGAGATGGAGGATTGAGGGAGAAATGGAGGATTGTGGGAGAAATGGAGGATTGTGGGAGAAATGGAGGATTGTGGGAGAAATGGAGGATTGAGGGAGAAATGAAGAATTGTGGGAGAAATGGAGGATTGTGGGAGAGATGGAGGATTGAGGGAGAAATGGAGGATTAAAGGAGACATGGAGGATTGTGGGAGAAATGGAGGATTGTGGGAGAGATGGAGGATTGTGGGAGAGATGGAGGATTGTGGGAGAGATGGAGGATTGTGGGAGACTGTAATACACATTCTTGGTCAACCTGTTAGTCTACCTGGTCAACCTCAGTCTACCTGGTCAACCTGTTAGTCAACCTGTTAGTCTACCTGGTCAACCTCAGTCTACCTGGTCATCCTGATAGTCTACCTGGTCAACCTGTTAGTCAACCTGTTAGTCTACCTGGTCAACCTGTTAGTCTACCTGTTAGTCTACCTGGTCAACCTGTTAGTCAACCTGTTAGTCTACCTGGTCATCCTGTTAGTCTACCTGGTCATCCTGATAGTCTACCTGGTCAACCTGTTAGTCAACCTGTTAGTCTACCTGGTCATCCTGTTAGTCTACCTGGTCATCCTGATAGTCTACCTGGTCAACCTGTTAGTCAACCTGTTAGTCTACCTGGTCATCCTGTTAGTCTACCTGGTCATCCTGATAGTCTACCTGGTCAACCTGTTAGTCAACCTGTTAGTCTACCTGGTCAACCTGTTAGTCAACCTGTTAGTCTACCTGGTCATCCTGTTAGTCTACCTGGTCATCCTGATAGTCTACCTGGTCAACCTGATAGTCTACCTGGTCAACCTGATAGTCTACCTGGTCAACCTGTTAGTCTACCTGGTCAACCTGTTAGTCTACCTGGTCAACCTGATAGTCTACCTGGTCAACCTGTTAGTCTACCTGGTCAACCTGTTAGTCTACCTGGTCAACCTGTTAGTCTTCCTGGTCAACCTGATAGTCTACCTGGTCAACCTGATAGTCTACCTGGTCAACCTGATAGTCTACCTGGTCAACCTGTTAGTCTACTTGGTCAACCTGTTAGTCTTCCTGGTCAACCTGTTAGTCTTCCTGGTCAACCTGTTAGTCTACCTGGTCAACCTGATAGTCTACCTGGTCAACCTGATAGTCTACCTGGTCAACCTGATATTCTACCTGGTCAACCTGATAGTCTACCTGGTCAACCTGTTAGTCTACCTGGTCAACCTGTTAGTCTACCTGGTCAACCTGTTAGTCTTCCTGGTCATCCTGATAGTCTACCTGGTCAACCTGTTAAGTCTTCCTGGTCATCCTGATAGTCTACCTGGTCAACCTGTTAGTCTACCTGGTCAACCTGATAGTCTACCTGGTCAACCTGTTAGTCTACCTGGTCAACCTGACAGTCTACCTGGTCAACCTGTTAGTCTACCTGGTCAACCTGACAGTCTACCTGGTCAACCTGATAGTCTACCTGGTCAACCTGTTAGTCTACCTGGTCAACCTGACAGTCTACCTGGTCAACCTGACAGTCTACCTGGTCAACCTGATAGTCTACCTGGTCAACCTGTTAGTCTACCTGGTCAACCTGTTAGTCTACCTGGTCAACCTGTTAGTCTTCCTGGTCAACCTGACAGTCTACCTGGTCAACCTGATAGTCTACCTGGCCAACCTGATAGTCTACCTGGTCAACCTGATAGTCTACCTGGTCAAGCTAAGCCAGTCCAGCTTGACCTGACCCCTGGAAGCCAGCTTAAAAGATGGCTTGAGAAAGTGGCTTTGACTGGCTTTCTCCATGTTTCCCGTAAGAGAGAGATGGAGGGGTGATGGAGGGGTGATGGAGGGGTGGTGGAGGGGTGGTGGAGGAAGGAATTGAAATATGTGGATGTGGGAGTTAGAACCTGCTAGAATGACCTGGTTACCTAGACCAAGAGAACACATCCTTTATACTGTGTGAGTTGAACCTACCTAGCATGGTCCAGTAGACCTACTGTAGTGTTCTGTGTGAGTTGAACCTACCTAGCATGGTCCAGTAGACCTACTGTAGTGTTGTGTGTGAGTTGAACCTACCTAGCATGGTCCAGTAGACCTACTGTAGTGTTGTGTGTGAGTTGAACCTACCTAGCATGGTCCAGTAGACCTTCTGTAGTGTTGTGTGTGAGTTGAACCTACCTAGCATGGTCCAGTAGACCTTCTGTAGTGTTGTGTGTGAGTTGAACCTACCTAGCATGGTCCAGTAGACCTACTGTAGTGTTGTGTGTGAGTTGAACCTACCTAGCATGGTCCAGTAGACCTACTGTAGTGTTGTGTGTGAGCTGAACCTACCTAGCATGGTCCAGTAGACCTACTGTAGTGTTGTGTGTGAGTTGAACCTACCTAGCATGGTCCAGTAGACCTACTGTAGTGTTGTGTGTGAGCTGAACCTACCTAGCATGGTCCAGTAGACCTACTGTAGTGTTGTGTGTGAGTTGAACCTACCTAGCATGGTCCAGTAGACCTGTAGTGTTGTGTGTGAGTTGAACCTACCTAGCATGGTCCAGTAGACCTACTGTAGTGTTGTG
>NC_091390.1:523197-528538 GCF_038502225.1 Cherax quadricarinatus
AACAGACATGTGTTACACTAACAGACATGTCCTGTGTTACACTGACAGACATGTCTTGTGTTACACTAACAGACATGTCCTGTGTTACACTAACAGACATGTCCTGTGTTACACTAACAGACATGTGTTACACTAACAGACATGTCCTGTGTTACACTAACAGACATGTCCTGTGTTACACTGACAGACATGTCCTGTGTTACACTGACAGACATGTCTTGTGTTACACTAACAGACATGTCCTGTGTTACACTAACAGACATGTCCTGTGTTACACTGACAGACATGTCTTGTGTTACACTAACAGACATGTCCTGTGTTACACTAACAGACATGTCCTGTGTTACACTAACAGACATGTCCTGTGTTACACTAACAGACATGTCCTGTGTTACACTAACAGACATGTGTTACACTAACAGACATGTCCTGTGTTACACTAACAGACATGTCCTGTGTTACACTGACAGACATGTCTTGTGTTACACTAACAGACATGTCCTGTGTTACACTAACAGACATGTCCTGTGTTACACTAACAGACATGTCCTGTGTTACACTAACAGACATGTCCTGTGTTACACTAACAGACATGTCCTGTGTTACACTAACAGACATGTCCTGTGTTACACTAACAGACATGTCCTGTGTTACACTGACAGACATGTCTTGTGTTACACTAACAGACATGTCCTGTGTTACACTAACAGACATGTCCTGTGTTACACTAACAGACATGTCCTGTGTTACACTAACAGACATGTCCTGTGTTACACTAACAGACATGTCCTGTGTTACACTAACAGACATGTCCTGTGTTACACTGACAGACATGTCTTGTGTTACACTAACAGACATGTCCTGTGTTACACTAACAGACATGTCCTGTGTTACACTAACAGACATGTCCTGTGTTACACTAACAGACATGTCCTGTGTTACACTAACAGACATGTCCTGTGTTACACTAACAGACATGTCCTGTGTTACACTAACAGACATGTCCTGTGTTACACTAACAGACATGTCCTGTGTTACACTAACAGACATGTCCTGTGTTACACTAACAGACATGTCCTGTGTTACACTAACAGACATGTCCTGTGTTACACTAACAGACATGTCTTGTGTTACACTTACAGACATGTCCTGTGTTACACTAACAGACATGTCTTGTGTTACACTAACAGACATGTCCTGTGTTACACTGACAGACATGTCTTGTGTTACACTAACAGACATGTCTTGTGTTACACTAACAGACATGTGTTACACTAACAGACATGTCTTGTGTTACACTAACAGACATGTCTTGTGTTACACTAACAGACATGTCCTGTGTTACACTGACAGACATGTCCTGTGTTACACTAACAGACATGTCCTGTGTTACACTGACAGACATGTCCTGTGTTACACTAACAGACATGTCTTGCACTACACTGACAGACATGTCTAACAGACATGTTACACAAGAGGTTAAGAGTAATGTGGTAGCAGCGATGCAGACACAGGTTGGCTGACATGACACTGTGACCACCAATACGTTAGTTTCTGCTGCACCTGAGACTAAGCTCCCTTGCGACACCTTTAAGCTTGGTGAAGCTGGAACTTAAGCAGAGCTCTACCTGTGCACTACCTTCACCCACCTCAAGAGCTTGACGTGGTACCGAGTGGGCCTTTCGTGTGGCTTCTGGTTATCTTCAGGCGCTGTTGATTGGGTGTTTGGGTGACCCTGGGTTACTAGGTGCCCTGGGGGTGACTCTGGGTTACTAGGTACCCTGGGGTGACCCTGGGTTACTAGGTGCCCTGGGGGTGACTCTGGGTTACTAGTTGCCCTGGGGTGACCCTGGGTTACTAGGTTCCCTGGGGGTGACCCTGAGTTACTAGGTGCACTGGGGGTGACCCTGGGTTGCTAGGTGCCCTGGGGTGACCCTGGGTTACTAGGTGCCCTGGGGGTGACCCTGGGTTACTAGGTGCCCTGGGGTGACCCTGGGTTACTAGGTGCCCTGGGGGTGACCCTGAGTTACTAGGTGCACTAGGGGTGACCCTGGGTTACTAGGTGCCCTGGGGGTGACTTTGGGTTACTAGGTGCCCTGGGGTGACCCTGGGTTACTAGGTTCCCTGGGGGTGACCCTGAGTTACTAGGTGCACTGGGGGTGACCCTGGGTTACTAGGTGCCCTGGGGGTGACCCTGGGTTACTAGGTGCCCTGGGGGTGACCCTGTGTTACTAGGTACCCTGGGGGTGACCCAGGTCACCCCCAGGGTCACCAGTTACTGCACTGCTATATATGTGGGAATTAATTCTAGTAACGTTCAAATTTAGACGATCATTTTGGTACACGTTGAACACACACACACACACACACACACACACACACACACTCACACACACACACACACACACACACACACACACACACACACACACACACACACACACACACACACAACCTACACGGTTTCAGGGACGGGAAATCCTGTGTCACAAACCTACTGGAGTTCTATGACATGGTGACAGCAGTAAGACAAGAGAGAGAGGGGTGGGTGGATTGCATTTTCTTGGACTGCAAGAAGGCGTTTGACACAGTTCCACACAAGAGATTGGTGCAAAAACTGGAGGACCAAGCAGGGATAACAGGGAAGGCACTACAATGGATCAGGGAATACTTGTCAGGAAGACAGCAGCGAGTCATGGTACGTGGCGAGGTGTCAGAGTGGGCACCTGTGACCAGCGGGGTCCCACAGGGGTCAGTCCTAGGACCAGTGCTGTTTCTGGTATTTGTGAACGACATGACGGAAGGAATAGACTCTGAGGTGTCCCTGTTTGCAGATGACGTGAAGTTGATGAGAAGAATTCACTCGATCGAAGACCAGGCAGAACTACAAAGGGATCTGGACAGGCTGCAGACCTGGTCCAGCAATTGGCTCCTGGAGTTCAATCCCACCAAGTGCAAAGTCATGAAGATTGGGGAAGGGCAAAGAAGACCGCAGACGGAGTACAGTCTAGGGGGTCAGAGACTACAAACCTCACTCAAGGAAAAAGATCTTGGGGTGAGTATAACACCAGGCACATCTCCTGAAGCGCACATCAACCAAATAACTGCTGCAGCATATGGGCGCCTAGCAAACCTCAGAACAGCATTCCGACATCTTAATAAGGAATCATTCAGGACCCTGTACACCGTGTATGTTAGGCCCATATTGGAGTATGCGGCACCAGTTTGGAACCCACACCTAGCCAAGCACGTAAAGAAACTAGAGAAAGTGCAAAGGTTTGCAACAAGACTAGTCCCAGAGCTAAGAGGTATGTCCTACGAGGAGAGGTTAAGGGAAATCAACCTGACGACACTGGAGGACAGGAGAGATAGGGGGGACATGATAACGACATACAAAATACTGAGAGGAATTGACAAGGTGGACAAAGACGGGATGTTCCAGAGATGGGACACAGTAACAAGGGGACACAGTTGGAAGCTGAAGACACAGATGAATCACAGGGATGTTAGGAAGTATTTCTTCAGCCACAGAGTAGTCAGTAAGTGGAATAGTTTGGGAAGCGATGTAGTGGAGGCAGGATCCATACATAGCTTTAAGCAGAGGTATGATAAAGCTCACGGCTCAGGGAGAGTGACCTAGTAGCGATCAGTGAAGAGGCGGGCCCAGGAGCTTGGACTCAACCCCCGCAACCTCAACTAGGTGAGTACAACTAGGTGAGTACACACACACACACACACACACACACACACACACACACACACACACACACACACACACATACACTCAGTTTCGCTTCAGTTGACCTGACCTCTTAGTGTGACCTGTACTCCTGACCTGTAAGTGACTTACACAGGTGTCAGCATTAATATTCTGTGACTGAGATAGTAACAGTGTACCTCTGTACAAATGTGCTGTGTGCCTGTGCACAAATCCTGTGTGTACTTGTGTACAAATTCTGTGTGTACCTGTGTACAAATTCTGTGTGTACCTGTGTACAAATGCTGTGTGTACCTGTGTGCAAATGCTGTGTGTACCTGTGTACAAATGCTGTGTGTACCTGTGTACAAATGCTGTGTGTACCTGTGTGCAAATGCTGTGTGTACCTGTGTACAAATGCTGTGTGTACCTGTGGACAGATGCTGTGTGTACCTGTGTACAAATGCTGTGTGTACCTGTGTACAAATGCTGTGTGTACCTGTGGACAGATGCTGTGTGTACCTGTGTACAAATGCCGTGTGTACCTGTGTACAAATGCTGTGTGTACCTGTGGACAGATGCTGTGTGTACCTGTGGACAGATGCTGTGTGTACCTGTGGACAGATGCTGTGTGTACCTGTGGACAGATGCTGTGTGTACCTGTGTACAAATGCTGTGTGTACCTGTGGACAGATGCTGTGTGTACCTGTGTACAAATGCCGTGTGTACCTGTGTACAAATGCTGTGTGTACCTGTGGACAGATGCTGTGTGTACCTGTGTACAAATGCTGTGTGTACCTGTGGACAGATGCTGTGTGTCCCTGTGTACAAATGATGTGTGTACCTGTGTACAAATGCTGTGTGTACCTGTGGACAGATGCTGTGTGTACCTGTGTGCAAATGCTGTGTGTACCTGTGTACAAATGCTGTGTGTACCTGTGGACAGATGCTGTGTGTACCTGTGTACAAATGCTGTGTGTACCTGTGTACAAATGCTGTGTGTACCTGTGTACAAATGCCGTGTGTACCTGTGTACAAATGCTGTGTGTACCTGTGGACAGATGCTGTGTGTACCTGTGGACAGATGCTGTGTGTACCTGTGTACAAGTGTTGGTTGACAGGTGACCAGGCTGTCAAGACCTTGTAACACTGTTAGCTTTATGAGGCAAGTGTGGGTTCGATCCTCAGTATCATCTCAGTGATGCTGTAGCCTCGAGGGGAGTGATCTTAGAGGCTGTCTTGTGTGCTGAGATAACCTGGCATCCTTGAAGGCTGTCAACCCGCAAGGTTCCTCATCATCTTGTGAACCAGGTACCAGTCACTAGTGCCAACAACCTGGTTGTACCATGGGTACTGTAAGAGAAAGCTGTGTTAACTTGTGGGGCCCAAGACTCTTCAACCAGGGACTAGTCACTAGTACCAACAACCTGGTTGTACCATGGGTACTGTAAGAGAAAGCTGTGTTAACTTGTGGGGCCCAAGACTCTTCAACCAGGGACCAGTCACTAGTACCAACAACCTGGTTGTACCATGGGTACAAGGACAGAGCACTGTGTTAACTTGTGGGGCCCAAGACTCCTCAACCAGCTACTAGACAGCTGTTATAATCTGCCTCTGTTTCTACTCTAACAGATCTGTTTTTCT
>NC_091390.1:528638-533638 GCF_038502225.1 Cherax quadricarinatus
ATCAAGTCATGTTTCACTCTGTGTAGAGCTTTATCAAGTCATGTTTCACTCTGTGTAGAGCTTTATCAAGTTATGTTTCACTCTGTGTAGAGCTTTATCAACACATGTTTCACTCTGTGTAGAGCTTTATCAAGACATGTTTCACTCTGTGTAGAGCTTTATCAAGTCATGTTTCACTCTTTATAGAGCTTTATCAAGTTATGTTTCACTCTGTGTAAAGCTTTATCAAGTTATGTTTCACTCTGTGTAGAGCTTTATCAAGTCATGTTTCACTCTGTGTAGAGCTTTATCAAGTTATGTTTCACTCTGTGTAGAGCTTTATCAAGTTATGTTTCACTCTGTGTAGAGCTTTATCAAGTTATGTTTCACTCTGTGTAGAGCTTTATCAAGTCATGTTTCACTCTGTGTAGAGCTTTATCAAGTCATGTTTCACTCTGTGTAGAGCTTTATCAAGTTATGTTTCACTCTGTGTAGAGCTTTATCAAGTCATGTTTCACTCTGTGTAGAGCTTTATCAAGTCATGTTTCACTCTGTGTAGAGCTTTATCAAGTTATGTTTCACTCTGTGTAGAGCTTTATCAAGTCATGTTTCACTCTGTGTAGAGCTTTATCAAGTCATGTTTCACTCTGTGTAGAGCTTTATCAAGTCATGTTTCACTCTGTGTAGAGCTTTATCAAGTCATGTTTCACTCTGTGTAGAGCTTTATCAAGTCACGTTTCACTCTGTGTAGAGCTTTATCAAGTTATGTTTCACTCTGTGTAGAGCTTTATCAAGTTATGTTTCACTCTGTGTAGAGCTTTATCAAGTCACGTTTCACTCTGTGTAGAGCTTTATCAGGTCATGTTTCACTCTGTGTAGAGCTTTATCAAGTCATGTTTCACTCTGTGTAGAGCTTTATCAAGTCATGTTTCACTCTGTGTAGAGCTTTATCAAGTCACGTTTCACTCTGTGTAGAGCTTTATCAAGTTATGTTTCACTCTGTGTAGAGCTTTAACAAGTTATGTTTCACTCTGTGTAGAGCTTTATCAAGTCACGTTTCACTCTGTGTAGAGCTTTATCAAGTCATGTTTCACTCTGTGTAGAGGTTTATCAAGTCATGTTTCACTCTGTGTAGAGCTTTATCAAGTTATGTTTCACTCTGTGTAGAGCTTTATCAAGTCATGTTTCACTCTGTGTAGAGCTTTATCAAGTTATGTTTCACTCTGTGTAGAGCTTTATCAAGTTATGTTTCACTCTGTGTAGAGCTTTATCAAGTTATGTTTCACTCTGTGTAGAGCTTTATCAAGTCATGTTTCACTCTGTGTAGAGCTTTATCAAGTCATGTTTCACTCTGTGTAGAGCTTTATCAAGTTATGTTTCACTCTGTGTAGAGCTTTATCAAGTCATGTTTCACTCTGTGTAGAGCTTTATCAAGTCATGTTTCACTCTGTGTAGAGCTTTATCAAGTTATGTTTCACTCTGTGTAGAGCTTTATCAAGTCATGTTTCACTCTGTGTAGAGCTTTATCAAGTCATGTTTCACTCTGTGTAGAGCTTTATCAAGTCATGTTTCACTCTGTGTAGAGCTTTATTAAGTCATGTTTCACTCTGTGTAGAGCTTTATCAAGTCACGTTTCACTCTGTGTAGAGCTTTATCAAGTTATGTTTCACTCTGTGTAGAGCTTTATCAAGTTATGTTTCACTCTGTGTAGAGCTTTATCAAGTCACGTTTCACTCTGTGTAGAGCTTTATCAAGTCATGTTTCACTCTGTGTAGAGCTTTATCAAGTCATGTTTCACTCTGTGTAGAGCTTTATCAAGTCATGTTTCACTCTGTGTAGAGCTTTATCAAGTCACGTTTCACTCTGGGTAGAGCTTTATCAAGTTATGTTTCACTCTGTGTAGAGCTTTAACAAGTTATGTTTCACTCTGTGTAGAGCTTTATCAAGTCACGTTTCACTCTGTGTAGAGCTTTATCAAGTCATGTTTCACTCTGTGTAGAGGTTTATCAAGTCATGTTTCACTCTGTGTAGAGCTTAATCAAGTTATGTTTCACTCTGTGTAGAGCTTTATCAAGTCATGTTTCACTCTGTGTAGAGCTTTATCAAGTTATGTTTCACTCTGTAGAGCTTTATCAAGTCATGTTTCACTCTGTGTAGAGGTTTATCAAGTCATGTTTCACTCTGTGTAGAGCTTTATCAACACATGTTTCACTCTGTGTAGACCTTTATCAAGACATGTTTCACTCTGTGTAGAGCTTTATCAAGTCATGTTTCACTCTTTATAGAGCTTTATCAAGTTATGTTTCACTCTGTGTTTCACTCTGTGTAGAGCTTTATCAAGTTATGTTTCACTCTGTGTAGAGCTTTATCAAGTCATGTTTCACTCTGTGTAGAGCTTTATCAAGTTATGTTTCACTCTGTGTAGAGCTTTATCAAGTCATGTTTCACTCTGTGTAGAGCTTTATCAAGTTATGTTTCACTCTGTGTAGAGCTTTATCAAGTCATGTTTCACTCTGTGTAGAGCTTTATCAAGTTATGTTTCACTCTGTGTAGAGCTTTATCAAGTTATGTTTCAGTCTGTGTAGAGCTTCATCAAGTTATGTTTCACTCTGTGTAGAGCTTTATCAAGACATGTTTCACTCTGTGTAGAGCTTTATCAAGTCATGTTTCACTCTTTATAGAGCTTTATCAAGTTATGTTTCACTCTGTGTAAAGCTTTATCAAGTTATGTTTCACTCTGTGTAGAGCTTTATCAAGTCATGTTTCACTCTGTGTAGAGCTTTATCAAGTTATGTTTCACTCTGTGTAGAGCTTCATCAAGTCATGTTTCACTCTGTGTAGAGCTTTATCAAGTTATGTTTCACTCTGTGTAGAGCTTTATCAACACATGTTTCACTCTGTGTAGAGCTTTATCAAGACATGTTTCACTCTGTGTAGAGCTTTATCAAGTTATGTTTCACTCTGTGTAGAGCTTCATCAAGTCATGTTTCACTCTGTGTAGAGCTTTATCAAGTTATGTTTCACTCTGTGTAGAGCTTCATCAAGTCATGTTTCACTCTGTGTAGAGCTTTATCAAGTTCATGTTTCACTCTGTGTTAGAGCTTTATCAACATGTTTCACTCTGTGTAAAGCTTTATCAAGTCATGTTTCACTCTGTGTAGAGCTTTATCAAGTCATGTTTCACTCTGTGTAGAGCTTTATCAAGTTATGTTTCACTCTGTGTAGAGCTTTATCAAGTTATGTTTCACTCTGTGTAGAGCTTTATCAAGTTATGTTTCACTCTGTGTAGAGCTTTATCAAGTCATGTTTCACTCTGTGTAGAGCTTTATCAAGTTATGTTTCACTCTGTGTAGAGCTTTATCAAGTTATGTTTCACTCTGTGTAGAGCTTTATCAAGTCATGTTTCACTCTGTGTAGAGCTTTATCAAGTCATGTTTCACTCTGTGTAGAGCTTTATCAAGTCATGTTTCACTCTGTGTAGAGCTTTATCAAGTCATGTTTCACTCTGTGTAGAGCTTTATCAAAACATGTTTCACTCTGTGTAGAGCTTTATCAAGTCATGTTTCACTCTGTGTAGAGCTTTATCAAGTCATGTTTCACTCTGTGTAGAGCTTTATCAAGTTATGTTTCACTCTGTGTAGAGCTTTATCAAGTCATGTTTCACTCTGTGTAGAGCTTTATCAAGTCATGTTTCACTCTGTGTAGAGCTTTATCAAGTTATGTTTCACTCTGTGTAGAGCTTTATCAAGTTATGTTTCACTCTGTGTAGAGCTTTATCAAGTCATGTTTCACTCTGTGTAGAGCTTTATCAAGTCATGTTTCACTCTGTGTAGAGCTTTATCAAGTTATGTTTCACTCTGTGTAGAGCTTTATCAAGTCATGTTTCACTCTGTGTAGAGCTTTATCAAGTCATGTTTCACTCTGTGTAGAGCTTTATCAAGTCATGTTTCACTCTGTGTAGAGCTTTATTAAGTCATGTTTCACTCTGTGTAGAGCTTTATCAAGTCACGTTTCACTCTGTGTAGAGCTTTATCAAGTTATGTTTCACTCTGTGTAGAGCTTTATCAAGTTATGTTTCACTCTGTGTAGAGCTTTATCAAGTCACGTTTCACTCTGTGTAGAGCTTTATCAAGTCATGTTTCACTCTGTGTAGAGCTTTATCAAGTCACGTTTCACTCTGTGTAGAGCTTTATCAAGTCATGTTTCACTCTGTGTAGAGGTTTATCAAGTCATGTTTCACTCTGTGTAGAGCTTTATCAAGTCACGTTTCACTCTGTGTAGAGCTTTATCAAGTCATGTTTCACTCTGTGTAGAGCTTTATCAAGTTATGTTTCACTCTGTGTAGAGCTTTATCAAGTCATGTTTCACTCTGTGTAGAGGTTTATCAAGTCATGTTTCACTCTGTGTAGAGCTTTATCAACACATGTTTCACTCTGTGTAGACCTTTATCAAGACATGTTTCACTCTGTGTAGAGCTTTATCAAGTCATGTTTCACTCTTTATAGAGCTTTATCAAGTTATGTTTCACTCTGTGTAAAGCTTTATCAAGTTATGTTTCACTCTGTGTAGAGCTTTATCAAGTCATGTTTCACTCTGTGTAGAGCTTTATCAAGTTATGTTTCACTCTGTGTAGAGCTTTATCAAGTCATGTTTCACTCTGTGTAGAGCTTTATCAAGTTATGTTTCACTCTGTGTAGAGCTTTATCAAGTCATGTTTCACTCTGTGTAGAGCTTTATCAAGTTATGTTTCACTCTGTGTAGAGCTTTATCAAGTTATGTTTCAGTCTGTGTAGAGCTTCATCAAGTTATGTTTCACTCTGTGTAGAGCTTTATCAAGACATGTTTCACTCTGTGTAGAGCTTTATCAAGTCATGTTTCACTCTTTATAGAGCTTTATCAAGTTATGTTTCACTCTGTGTAAAGCTTTATCAAGTTATGTTTCACTCTGTGTAGAGCTTTATCAAGTCATGTTTCACTCTGTGTAGAGCTTTATCAAGTTATGTTTCACTCTGTGTAGAGCT